>NC_041053.1:29862340-29974840 GCF_900634775.1 Gouania willdenowi | reverse complement strand
CTAAAATTAAAAATGTCCTTTCCTTACGGTCAAAGTTCAGTTTTAAAGAGCTCTTCAAGATGCTCTGTAAAACACTTTCTATTATCTGGTCAGCCAGTTTGAGATGTCTTATTGCAGATCAGCTCCCAAACCTGCAGCTGTAGGCGGATAGAGAGGGAGGAGGATGTGGAATAAACTCAGAATCAGCAGAGCTCCATCAGCCTCCTCTCTTATCTACTCACACAGCAGCCGAGGCACAGACACAGCACTCTGAGACACAGCCAAGCTCCAGGAATCACCTCACCACTGACGACTTTGTCCTTCCATCTATTCTGCACCTCAGTGTGAAGCCATGGGCACAGATAAGTGTCCAACTGTATGAGTGACCACATCAGGAAATTGCTTCAGACGAGGCAGACATACATTTTTAATGGTGTATGATGTCAAACAGAGCCTTGTCACAGTCACAAATCTGAATCTTTAAGAATTAACAAATTATAAATTCAAAAAAAAAAAAATGACTGCCATCATGTCGTATAAGAACTGGGAAACTGAGCTCTGCAGCTATTGAGGATTTTAATTAAAATTGTTGTATTTGGAGGAGCTGAGATATCCAAAACAGAATTAGTAATTTACAAAATGTTTCATGTTTTTTTCTATCCCAGGGCTTGAGTTTGACACGTGACAGACAAACTTTGACGATCTTACAGACAGCTCTCTTTTGAAATGTATTATAGTTCCTTAACTGTCAGTCAGCAAAATGGATGTTTATCAGTCTTAACATTTTCCAACACTGAACAGGTCTGCTCCATGATCTTTTATTAAACTAAAAAGAACATTTTCCAGCGAGTTGGAAAATACTGTATGTTGATTCCACAAAATTTGCTCGTTTATTTAAAGGACCTTGTGATGACATCCTCACAACACCTGATGTGGAGAGCAAGTCTTTACATCTTCCTTCGCGATAGTCTTTCCTTCTGAATTTGGAAATGTTGGACATTTATTTTGAAGGGCCTTAACAGCTGGAGGGGGGGGGGGGGTGTCTTTATATTTGATGTTTTTTACATTTGTCATTTTCTTTTTTATGAATCATTTGTGCATTTCTGATGTCATTTTGTGTTTCAATTATTTCACCATGTTATTTTCATTATTCTTGCGCATTTCTGCTGTAAGTTCTGTGTGTTTTTGGAGTAATTTTGCATTTTAATTCCAATGGTTATTTGTTATTTTGCATTACTACAATGCACATTTTATTACATATTTTAAGCATTCTTTCTGTAACGCTTTGTTTTTGTTCATTTTTCTGATGGAAATGTAAGAAATACAAATTCTCAGTTTACAATCTTAATTTCTAAACTTTAAAATTAATAAAAATTAGTTTCCTAATGTAATTTCCTCAGAATAAATGCCTGTAATTGAGAAACAGAGAGAAATTATTCAGTAAATTGATCACCAGTACTAGGCAGGATCAGGTAAGACTCATGAATCCAGGATTTCATTCAAAGCAAAGAAAATATTGGCAAACTTTTGGTGTAGAATTTGCAGGGTTTTTTTGTGTAGTGAAATTTCTTTACAACTGAGTCAGTTAAAAATAATAGTCTGTAACAAGAACCACATAAACACAAACTATCACACACTCAAGTTCTGAGTTACTTCATTTATTTCACAGAATCTTATACACAAAAAAAAAAAAAGAACACATTTTGTCACAAACCTGGAAATAAAGTACATACCCCATTAAGTGAAACATTAGTTAACTGGAGTAATCTTTAATGTACACAGTTCCAGATAGTTGATAATCTTGATCACATGAACATAACTAAAGTTTGAGTTGCCCAATAAATAAAAAAAAAAATCCCCTTGCCTAATATATTATTCAAATTAAACAAAAGTAGATACATTTAGCAGTGAATTAACATGCTTCTACCAAATAAAACAATTTTTACTGAGCCCATCATCAGCTGGTCTTATCTTGCATGATGCGTCTTTGACCAAAGCCATTTAAAACTTCTGCAGTTGGTCCAAAAACACCTGCAGAAAAAAAACAAAACAATGTCAACAGATGTCAAATATGGTAATATCATCCAATAACAACATGGAATATTTACCGGTAGGTTTGGCTGGATGTGATTGTGCAGGGCATGACAAATCAGTAATTGAAACAGTTCAAGTTGCACAAAACAGCACAAGGAACCAGGACTCTTCTCTGACATAGGACAGTTACCAGAAGAGTTTTACTGCCAGGTTCCAACGTAGGAAAGAGACCAGAAGAGAAGGGTTTTGATACTATAGGTTCAAACGTAGACAACAAATCAGTACTTTTGTCCCACATAGAACAGTTACAAGAAGGGTTCAATTGCAGGATAATTACCCAAAGAAGGGCTTTACAACCAGGTTACAAGGTAGGACAGTTACCAGATGAGATGGGTTCTACTGCCAGCTCATATCAGACCAGGGCCCCAACTACAAAAAAATAAATAAATAAATTAGGCATTCAATTCAACTCTATTTGTATAGCGCAAATTACAACAAAGTCATTTCAATGAGCTTATCTTAACAGGAAGAGTTGTCCAGCAGAACCAGTTTCAGAGGTGGCATCCATCTGCCTCGACTGGTTGGGGTTAGTGGACAGAAGGACCAACAGAACAGGACAGAGATAAAACAGAGTGTCCTAGACTAGTTGAGCTGTGAATCACAGATCAGGAACTGTCAACTCCAGCTTTACGACACCTGAAACAGAAGAAAGAAGGGCGAGGAGAAGGCAGTGATTGCAGAAAAACACAATACAGTATTATCAAGTAAGCCTGTCTTGAGCCTCACTCCCAGTGGCCTAGTCAACACTTATTGTAAAGTTGACAAATCTCTTCCCATTTATTGGTCAGCCAACAACGGCTCCAAGGTCTGTAAATGCGACCGTTCAGACGAGCCCATATCTGCTCACGTGGTTATGTTATGATTCAGTCCTGTTTAGGCGGACTGTAAATCATAACTAGAGACATCAGAATTTTAATCTCTTGTTTATTTAATCAGTAAATGCGACAGCTTACAGAAAAATCCATGTCCGCTCTGGCGGTTAGATTATGTTATGATTCAGTCTTGTATCTGGGCAATAAAAGAAAAATACTTTGGTTAAACATCAAACCAATGCAAAAAATAAAGTCATTATATATCAGCATAATGCACAAAAAGGCCATGGATCATGTGGACAAAATTAAAAAACAAACGTGTGTTATGCATTGATACAATGGAAGAAAAAGTTACATTAACAATGCAAAAAAACCATTGATTATAAAGAAGAAAGAAAGAAACATGGGTTATGAGACAGCACAATGTGGAAAAAGGACCTGGGTTAGGCATCAGAAGAAAAAAAATACATAAGAAAAAAAAAAAAAAAAAAAAAAAAAAAAAAAAAAAAAAAAAAAAAAAAAAATAGAACTTCAGTTCTACGTCAGAACAATTGAAACCAGAATTTGGGTTAATCAGAATAATGGAGAAAAAAAGTTGTACACCAGCACACAGCACAAAAAGGACTGCAATATAAATCAGAATAATGCAAAAAGAAACCTTGGAACAGCAGAAGAAAAAAAAAAAAAAAACATGGTCAAATCAGAACAGGGTATGAATCAGCACAATGTGTAAAAAGGACCTTAGTTAGGTATCAGAACAATTCAAGAAAATGACTTCTGTTCTACAGCAGAACAAAAGAAACCAGAACTTGGGTAATAAATCAGAGCAATGTGCAAAAAAAAAAAAAAAAAAAAAAAAAAAAAAAAAATAAACTTTGATCATCACAATAATGGAAGAAACATGGGTTATGAGTCAGCACAATGCGCAAAAAGGACTTGGATTAGAAATTGAACAATGCAAAAGAATAATATGGGTCATAAATTAAAATGCAAAAAAAAAAAAAAAAAAATTGATTATACATCAGAACAAGTAACGGCAGTGGCTCAGTCCGTGGGGACTTGGGTTGGAACCGATGGTTGCCGGTTCATGTCCTGGTGCGGACCAAAAAAAGTTGTTCTGGTAGCTGGAGAGTTGCCAACACTGCTCCTTTCATTGTAAAGTGACTTGGAGTACCCAGAAGAGTACTGTATAAATTGATATATATACACAATTGAGGAAAAAAAAGGTTATAAATCAGAATGCAAAAAAGAAAAACTTGGAAAAGAAGAATCCAAGTTATACATTAGAACAATAGGAAAAGGATGTGGGTTATGAATATACATCAGAACAATGGAAGAAAAATAACCTTGGTTATACATGAAACAGGAACTTAGGTTATGAGTCAAAATACAAAAAAAAAAACATCAGAACAAGGAAAAAAAAAAAAGAAAAAAGTGAGTTAATCATCAGAACAATGAAAGAAAAAAAAAAAACCTGGGTTATGTTGGAACAATTCAAAAAAAGAACCCAAGTCATACATCGGAACAATGGGAAAAAGACGTGGGTTTTATTAAAATAAAGAAAAGACTGCTGTAGAAGAATGGTGGAAAAATAATTAGCTTATAAATCAGAACAATTTCAACAAATGTCAACAGCAAAACCAACACATCCAGGACCTGCTTTGGAAACCTCTACAAAGATCAGAGTTAGCAAGGAGACTGTCAGTCAAGTCAATTCTGAGTCCATGCAAGTTTAGTCACATGACTTTCCACCTGTATGGAAACGTTAAGATGAAAGGTCAGAGGTCATCTGCTTAAGCAGAAAGAAAAGCAAGGTTGAAGTAGAATAAGGTACAAGCTCGAGACGCACAGGGAATCTTTTCAGCTGCTGCGACAGCTTCGAGACGACAAGGGACAGAACACATCCCGACAAAAATACACAAACGTACAACAAAGAGTATAAGCTAAATTGATAATACAATTCCTATGACATATGAAGGAGCCAAACTACTACCAAAAAAGTTTTAAAAACTCCACAGTATTTGTTTGTCTGTCTCCATAAAGTTCAGCCTTGGAGTGGAGTAGAATCACCACTTCCTTTGTTCATCACGCGCTCTTCATTAGAAGATAAAGGTAATTATTGCTGGACCGTGTTGGTTTTATCCAACTCTTCTCTCAAAGCCTTTGGCATCTTGAAAGGAGTTTTTTGGTGCCGTTTTGTCAAAAACAACCAGGACCTTCTGACATCTGAAGTCAGTTCCATAATGGGTGACATTTGATCAATGTTCCTATTGGATGATGGTTTCCAGTATACTCTGTAATTGTTATCTCAGGGTCATTAGTTTCCATTTGTCTTCCACAGGTATTCAGGACCTCCAAGCCTTCTTTATTCGTTGTGTAACTCATGTGAAGCCTTATAGAATTGTCTTGTATTCCATTAGTTTGGGAAAGGTCACGAATTACTGCAGTTTTGTTGGACACACAATGTGATTGTGGATGTACTTGATTACAGTTATGCCATCGGTCCAGAAGGTTAAATCTGAGACATACATCCAATCCACTCTTGTTGCGTTCTGTATCTAAGGAGCCTTAACTGACAGTCTCCACTTAGCCATGCTATAAGTATACTTTCACTGATTGAATGCATCCATCCATGTGTGTCAGGGCTTGAGGAGTTCCTGTGGTATAACTTGAGTACATCAACACTTGGATGTACTGATCTTTGAGTATTTGTTTAGCTTTCAGGTTGAAGGGTGATCAAAAGCTCACTGTACAGTAGTCGTTCAACCTATTCCTCAGAGTTATTTTAAAGCTGAAGATGTCCTTTGCATGTTCCATTGAATTCCAAGTGCTGGCTCAACTATAATTTGTTCTTTCAGCTTTTCTTCATCCAGGTCCAGTTTTTGGATTTTGGCGATTAGGAATGTTGCCAACGCCACAGTAACTGCTGACTATGTAGTCAACGTAAAGCGTCATTCAGATACTCATTGATCTTAGACAATCATCCACGTCAACCCTGAGGTAGTTTTAGATTGTAAACCTCCAACCAATACAAGAAAGAACTGACCATCCTGTCCGTAAACCTGCATATCCTGTTATGCATCTTGCTTAGCCCCCATTGGTGGGGATGGGAGCTGTTCTAGCATAGTTTTAGTTTTTGCATAAATGTTTAATCTAATATGCATTATTGATTATTTAAAAGAATTGTTTTTGTTCTGCTGTTCAGGCTGCATTCTATGATACAGCGTAGTTTCTCTCATCTTGGGAGCACACAAAGTTAAGACAGTACATTCATTTATCTAACTATTTTATTGTTGTTATTGAAATCATATCTGTTGAAGTTTTGATTTAGAGTTGTATTGGGTCCAAGCTTGGAGTTTTGTTAAATACTGCTCACTAGTAAAATGTTTCGTCTTTTTGGTTATACTTTCTTTCTGGTCTCTGATCTTTTAGATTTGAGTTTGTATTAGTTCTAAATAATGTAGTTATATTCTATAAGTAAGCTAGGATGACATTCTAAATGAAACTGGACCTATTTTTTAACCTTTGTGTGTATTTTAATACCTGCACCATTCCAATCCCATCTTGAAGGTCTCAAGTGTTGTGGAAAACACCATGTCTGGTACCAGTCCAAGCATTGACTCATCTGGCCTTAGCACAACACCTGCGTATTTATATAATCTTTGCACACGTGATTTAAAGATATAATAACTTTAGTACAGAAGACTTCCTTCGCCATTATGCCAAAACTACCTTAATTAGAATGATAGATTACTTACCAAGAGGAAGAGTCAGGGTGTAGATGGGCCACATCCTTCACCTTGGAACACACCAAGTTAAGATACATTAGTTTATTTAGCAAACCTATTATTTTGATTCATAATCCCATCTATTAAAGTAAGCATTGATTCAGAGGTTTTTTGGGTCGAAGTTTGGAGTTTTGAGCCTTTGTGGTCTCAAATTTTAGTTTGTATTGGTTTAAAAAAAAAAAAAAAAAAATTTATAGAATACAAGGTGAGCTAGTGTTGCTTTCTTGATGAAACTGGACTATTTCAACCTTGATACAATAAAAGTGTGTGTATATTTTAATACCTGCACTACCCAGCTGGCTATGGGACTCCAATACTTCTTCAATCCGATCCTGAGGGTGATGAAAGTTTCAGTGCTGTGGAAAACGTGTCTGGTACCAAAGATTGGTTGTCTGGCCTCAGCCTGAAACCTGTATATAATAATAATTTTAGCACATGAGATTTGACAAATTACCAGAGTACAGAAAACTTGTAGATTAATGTCTGTAATTGGCATAATATATATTAAGTAATCTTTTAATCAAAAATAACTTACCAGGAGTAAGAGTCTGGGTGTTTAAGGGCCACATCAGGAAATTAAACATTCGACTGATCCAAATCTTCATTACCAACAGTTCCTCCATATAAATGTTTCTTCTGAATCCTTGGAATACTTCTGAGCAGTTTCTCATGTTCCACTCAACAGTCAAAGTTTAGGTGTAGCCAAGAGCTTAATACGTCATTTAAAGTACACGCTTAATTTTTGCTTCCATTCTCGTGGATATCTTTGATCTGAGTGGCAATTATTTATCGCCTCATGATTTTTTTTTTTTTTTTTTTTTTTTAAAAGTTTATTCTTTGCCAGGTTTAGTTTACAGAAAATACTGAAGGTTTAAACTATGAGTCTGCAAAATTTCTCAGGTCAATAAATTACATTTGTCAGCAATATGTAACTATGACTATGCAACAATAGGGTCAAAAAAAAAAAAAAAAAAAACAACAATACTGCACTTGAACAACAACCCCCCAAACCAAGACGCCACAACAATACAGCCTTCAAACCACCACAGAAAAAGAGCCTTCAATCCATGACAAACACAACATAGCAAAAACACCGGCATCCAAGCATGACACAGCAAAAATAAGCATCAAAGCATGACACAGCAAAGACATAGGCCTCAAAGCATGACAGTGCAAAGATATAGGCATCAAAGCATGACACAGCAAAGACAGGCATCAAAGCGAGACGAGCGAAAAAACAGGCATCGTAGCGTGACACAGCAAAAATGTGGGCATCAAAGTGTGACAGAGCAAAAAAAAAAAAAAAAAACAGGCATCAAAGTGTGACACAGCAGAATACAGGCATCAAAGCATGACAGGACGAAAAAAGAGGCATCAAAGCGTTTCGGTGGTTTGTGTTGTTTGAACCACATCCAAGCATAGGGTTGAGTAATGTTGTCAAGTCATTGATCAAATCAAACTATAAAGCATGACTCATTCTAAGGAATAATTCAGTTGTGAAACCATTGATGAATATGGGTGTGTTTATGTTTGGCTAAGCAGTGAAAAACAACCCATCAACCACAACAATGTGTCCGAGCTGTGGTGAATGAACTAAAGTTTAAAGTATTTAAGTTCTATTTATTACTTTATTTTAGATTAATTAAAACTAAGCTGCATTATTTGCATGTAAATCAGTTTTACTTCCTCATCTGATAACAAAGAGTTTCCTACTGAGTCAAAGCGCTGAGAAGATCTGCCGGGTAGAGGCCGTTGGAGCTCAGATAGAAAGTAACCTGAGCACCCACAGCTTAAATAAGGAGCCTAATCAAGGTGATGAGCTTCACCTGTGACAGGTGAGCAGGAGGGGAGGATCATTTACTCACTCTCAGTCTCAACAACAATCTTTGTCATTCATTCTTTGGAGATTTAGTTTCAAAACCAAATTAAAACAACAAATAAATGCTGTGGTTATTTTGTTTTACTGACTTAAAAATCAAATATGAAATACAGAAAAAAAAAAACAGATAATCAGCATTTTTCTGTTTTAATATTAAGATATTAATAGAGAAATATTTTTGGAATAATTTTGGAACAGTTACATGTTGTCAGCATGCCACACACAGAGGATAGGACTGCTCAGGGTTTATTTCAGCTGCTGATAAACATGATTTCTATTGCAGATTTCTGCAGTATGTGGTTGTTATAGCTAGAAAAAGCTCCCAGATATGGACAGCTGTCATCACAGAGCATTAATCTTTCATATGAGCATTAATACAGGAACATACAAAGAGATCCTGTGTTCTTGTGTTGATTTTTGTTGTTGATTGTCATGGTTTTGGATTTATTTTGTGTACTTTTGTTGCAA
Organism: Gouania willdenowi; assembly: GCF_900634775.1. Taxonomy (NCBI): domain Eukaryota; kingdom Metazoa; phylum Chordata; class Actinopteri; order Blenniiformes; family Gobiesocidae; genus Gouania; species Gouania willdenowi. The sequence goes on along the minus strand of NC_041053.1, from coordinate 29,965,820 downwards.
ATTTGTATATTTTTCTCTCATTAGGTGTCTCATTTTTGTATGTTTTTGGAGTTATTTTGTGTGTTTTTGGGGTATTTTGTGTTTATGGAGTACTTTTGTGTGTGTTTGGAGTCATTTTATGTGTTTTTGAAGTCATTTTGTGTGTGTTTGGAGTCTTTTTATGTGTTTTTGAAGTCATTTTGTCTGTGTTTGGAGTCTTTTTATGTGTTTTTGAAGTCATTTTGTGTGTGTTTGGAGTCATTTTATGTGTTTTTGAAATCATTTTGTGTGTGTTTGGAGTCATTTTATGTGTTTTTGAAGTCATTTTGTGTGTGTTTGGAGTCATTTTATGTGTTTTTGAAATCATTTTGTGTGTGTTTGGAGTCATTTTATGTGTTTTTGAAGTCATTTTGTCTGTGTTTGGAGTCTTTTTATGTGTTTTTGAAGTCATTTTGTCTGTGTTTGGAGTCTTTTTATGTGTTTTTGAAGTCATTTTGTGTGTGTTTGGAGTCATTTTATGTGTTTTTGAAGTCATTTTGTGTGTGTTTGGAGTCATTTTATGTGTTTTTGAAGTCATTTTGTCTGTGTTTGGAGTCATTTTATGTGTTTTTGAAGTCATTTTGTCTGTGTTTGGAGTCTTTTTATGTGTTTTTGAAGTCATTTTGTGTGTGTTTGGAGTCATTTTATGTGTTTTTGAAATCATTTTGTGTGTGTTTGGAGTCATTTTATGTGTTTTTGAAGTCATTTTGTGTGTGTTTGGAGTCATTTTATGTGTTTTTGAAATCATTTTGTGTGTGTTTGGAGTCATTTTATGTGTTTTTGAAATCATTTTGTGTGTGTTTGGAGTCATTTTATGTGTTTTTGAAATCATTTTGTGTGTGTTTGGAGTCATTTTATGTGTTTTTGAAGTCATTTTGTCTGTGTTTGGAGTCTTTTTATGTGTTTTTGAAGTCATTTTGTCTGTGTTTGGAGTCTTTTTATGTGTTTTTGAAGTCATTTTGTGTGTGTTTGGAGTCATTTTATGTGTTTTTGAAATCATTTTGTGTGTGTTTGGAGTCTTTTTATGTGTTTTTGAAGTCATTTTGTCTGTGTTTGGAGTCTTTTTATGTGTTTTTGAAGTCATTTTGTGTGTGTTTGGAGTCATTTTATGTGTTTTTGAAATCATTTTGTGTGTGTTTGGAGTCATTTTATGTGTTTTTGAAGTCATTTTGTGTGTGTTTGGAGTCATTTTATGTGTTTTTGAAATCATTTTGTGTGTGTTTGGAGTCATTTTATGTGTTTTTGAAATCATTTTGTGTGTGTTTGGAGTCATTTTATGTGTTTTTGAAGTCATTTTGTCTGTGTTTGGAGTCTTTTTATGTGTTTTTGAAGTCATTTTGTCTGTGTTTGGAGTCTTTTTATGTGTTTTTGAAGTCATTTTGTGTGTGTTTGGAGTCATTTAATGTGTTTTTGAAATCATTTTGTGTGTGTTTGGAGTCATTTTATGTGTTTTTGAAGTCATTTTGTGTGTGTTTGGAGTCATTTTATGTGTTTTTGAAATAATTTTGTGTGTGTTTGGAGTCATTTTATGTGTTTTTGTGCTTTTAAGTTTTTTCTGTATTTATGTTATTACTGGATTTGTTAGAGGACAATGTTTCCTGGAGAACATCTGCCTCGAAAAAGGTAAACATTAGCAGCTAGCTGCATGTTTAAACCCACAGGCAGCCAATCACAAGCCAGAAAAACGATGAGGGGGGGAAGAAGGCACTGGGGTATCCAAAGTACACAGTGAGTGATAAAGATGACACTGGATTAGGGAATATTTGACATGACTCGCAGTTCTAGAGGTCAGATCCAGTTTGAGAAGATTGCAGACATTTATTTAAACAAATTTTTTTAAAAATAAAAGTAATTTAGGCATTCCATTATTTAAAAACTAATTTAAACATTTATTAATTTTAGCAGTGAAAGGTGCATGGAGCCTTTTTTCTTCCCTTGTGTGAACTTAACCTCTTCCAGTCTAACAGCCTGGTTGTTAAAACAATGTAATCCACTCTGTTTAACCAGAACATGTTATTTGAAAATCCCTCAATATCCGCGCCACGCCTCAGCACAGGCAGACACTGAAAGGCGGCGACACATTTTTTCTCTTCAATTTGCAGATAAATCCTGTTGTCGGATGGAATCAGTGAACTTGAGGTAAGCACCATGTGTTCCTGTCATCACAGGTTCAAATCCAACGCGTGACCTCTGCACGACATCATCTGTTTCCTTCCCCAAATTTCCTGCCACGTTCCGCTGTGGACTATCTAGTGAAGCAGAGGCTTCCCTAACTGATAATACGGATGTCTTCTTGTTGTTCCTTCAAACATTCGTGTCCCCTGAGGAGAAGACATCTGCTATCATTCATGTCCATGCAGCATGAAAAACCACAGTGACGTGAAGCTGACAGAATACAGTAAATCAATCAAAGAGAGAAGTGTCTTTTTTATGAGCCGCTTTGTTTATTGCGGGCAGCCCGTCAGTTTAAATGTTACTGTGAGCCTTGTATCACGTCTCGTATACTTAGGAAATCGTCAAAGAATTCAACGTTACATCAGAAAATGTTCCAGGAGAAACGTTTTTCCGTCGCATTTCTGTCTTCTTAGATTTCTGACTTCCACTGCACACAAATAACACCTTTACCTTAACTGGGAGTCGACAAATAAACCTGGTAGAAACAGGTAATATTAGGATGGCAAATACTGTATATTTCAGCCTATATAACATAACTTTTAACATTATTTCAGAGATTTCAAACTTGATTTCCAGCTGCAGCACTTTAGTATTTGCACTGAAATAGTCCTACTTTAATCACGTGATCCAATAATGTGTTTTATTACTGCCATTGCCTTGGTTTTCAACATCTAGGATGAGGATTTAAATGTTAATACATTTCTAAAGCATAACAAGTTTCATCACCTGGCAAAGATTCCTTATAAGACCAAAACACATGCAGTCCCATATTGTATTTTCACAATAAAGATATTTTTTGTTTTTTCATTTAATAAATTAATCAAATTTAAAAAAAAATTATTTGTGTAACTCTTTTCATACAAAGCATGCAAAGCAAAGTGCACAACAGTAAGAAAAATACGATCGGAACATAGCCCATTGTCCACATTCCAAGAGCAAAGATCCTAAAACCAACAATCTACTCGCACAGTTCTTTAAAACCCGGGTTTTAATATTTAAAAATCCTGAAAAAAATATATATAAAATAATAAATTATATAAAAAGAAACATAGATAAAAAGGTTATATTCTTTGGCTGAATGAAACAACCAATGAGGAAGCTGCTTTTAATTTGTTTTGTATTTCAAATGTAGTTTATTTTTTTATCTCATGTGAGCTGCTATGTATTTTATTTTCATCTGTACAGCACTTTGGTCAGCTGTGGTGTTTTTAAAGTGCTTAACAAATCAAGTTGGGAGTCCTTTGCATATGGAGGTGAGCATCACCTCTGGAAATATGCCCGGTTGGCGGCTGCGTCAAACCTCATTTTGATCAGCAGAGCAGTCACCGCCCCTTTTTATTTTCCTGATCCCAACCCACCCACGGGCGATGAAAGTCAGTGCACCAGCTAGTGAAGCCTGGACAAGCCCCCCATACACTGGATGCAAGTCAATCTCTATGGTCATGGTAAAAAAAGACACTGGAAGATATCAAGTATGTGGGGGCAACCATGCTGGAGATGAAATACGTACCCTGTGGTTGTTCTTTTCCACTTTACACTGAATCAAAGTAGTAAACAAAACAATTAATTGTATCAGTAAAACAGGTGTTCAAGGTGCACTATTGCAGCGACAGTTGCTTGAACGATGGGTCAGTATTTCAGTTTTCGAGAACAACTCCTCTTCTGCACTTTATTCTGTCAAATTACATATAGAGTGTTTTGTATTTTTGGTCCATTCATTCAAGGATAGAAACATTGTGATCACACTGAGGAACTCAGGTCCAAGCAGACCTTTTACCATGTGCCAACAACAGGCACCACCAGGACAAACCTCTGGCTGTAGGACGGACTTTGAGCCCACAGAAGAACAGAGAATCTCTGTTCTCAAGCAGGATATCTGACAGTTCATTATCCCATTAGCTCTGCTTCATTTACAACCCAGACAACATATGAAAGCCCAAATCATCTGCAGCTGAGGCATGAAGATAAAGATCAATGGCTCCAAGCTGCCGCTTGCTTTGGCTTTTCAACCAATTTGTCGGTTGCCTGCAAATAGAGTTTTTCTGGTTTCTTTAACCAGAGGGAATAAAATTCACTTTTAGTAAAGGTTTTAAAGGTAATATTAGTGTTTGACATGCTTTGGTGGTTTTCTGTATGTAATTCATATTTGAAAAATGCATATTTAAGAGTAGAATTTTATTTTATTATTCTATTTTTTGAAAGCTATAAGCGTTTTGCTGCTTTTATACATCTGAAACATAACATTCACAAGGTAAGTTTGTATAACAGATAAAATAATTAATTCATAATAATAACAATATTAATAATAATAATATTTGTTTTAAGCTGAAAGTTATTATATCAAATATACTTGTTTGTGTGTAATTTTGACAGCCAATTTTGATTGAGTTTTAGTCTGCCTTTTTGACCAAAATGCAACTTGAATTTAGTCATGAGGAATAATTCAGTTTTAGTCAATTGAATGACATTAAGATATAGTCGACTAAATCTATTACAGATATAGTCGACTAAATATAAAAGATGAGTTTATAAATTTTTTTAAAGATTCAATTTCCATTTATCAACCTGATATGGGATGATATTCATGTTTGTAATTACACACAAATAGATTTGATGTGATCAATGCAAATAACCACATGATCACATGAGTTCTGACTGGATTTCGCCCCATGTGACGAAATTATAGTTTTATCACAGTTTAGTGCATTAAAACAGAGACTTGTGGACTGTGGGTACAGATTAGGTGGTATAATCTTCTGATGACCGAGGGTGGTGGCTGCAGCAGATTTGAACCTCCACCACTCAAGGTCAGCGAGAAGATAAGAATTTTGAAAACCAGTTCAGCTGTCATGAAGAAATTTGCAATCTAGAATCTGAACAATTGTTTTGTCTAGTTTTTGGCGTTTATGTTTTGTAAGAAGATCCAGGTGAGTTTGATTGGTGACAATTTATGAAGAATATTAGCTGTACATTGTAAATACCAACGACTTATGAAAGTTACAGATGTCAGTCATTATATTTGTCTTAAGTGAACAATCAGTATCAAAAGGAGGTGGCGTGTTTACATGCCAGCATTCTTTGAGAGCATTTGTTCCCTGAGCATATGCCTTGTTTTCTCTCAAAACCCTGTATGCAGGCTTTTTTATTTATCTTGCCCTATACCATGTGAGGAGAAACAAGCCCGCACAGAAAATGTGGAAGTACTCCTTCACAATCACCTCATGTGCAGCATTTGGCCCCTGCCATTAGATTCTACACATGTTGTTTATCAGTGAAACTCAGTAAAACATTAGATTCGACAATACCGTGTGACTCTAAGCAGTAAAAAGTTCACACTCACAAGCCAAGTTTCTACTTATATATATAATAAAATGGAGCTTTCCCTGTTCCCTGAGGACCTTTTCTAGAATGGTGGACAGATGTTCATGAAGTTGCATTGTGGGGCCTGTCCTATAGAAGTGCAGAGCTGTGTTATTGTTTCTGAGATGCCGACGTCTCGAGTGAGTGCCTTCATCTGAAAACAACAAATATGAAGACTTTCATTTTACTAAAAATTGCAATGAAACATTCTCACGATACCATGATCAAGCAAACAGAGCTTCTCTATTTTAGAGCCTCTGTTTGTCTCATAGTGTTAGGTTTCCTTAGATATCCATTTCTGTACATACACATTTGTTTTCTCACAGAAAGGAGCATAAACACTGAAATGCCTTGCAAGGAGGAAGTTGGTAGGCATTTTCTCTGTTTCTAAAGTTTGTATCTGGGATCCATCACATCTATAAAAGCTCTTAAGGACACTGTGTAGCCACATTTAAAGAGGCCATGGTTCTAATTATTAATTAGGTTATTCCTCTCTCTTGAGTCAGCTAAGCAGAACATATGTGCTTTTGTACATGCAGGCTATGCAAATTAAAGGTAATTGGACCTTTTTTTTTTTTTTTTAACAACACTCTTCAGTAATTTCCTGTAAAAGTTGCAAGACATTTGGATTTATTGTTCATTTCATGGTACAACTAAACATTCCTTCATATACACAGGAGGGCCATTAAAAACTCATATAACAAATAATTTTTGTGTTAATATTAGCTTAATGCTACTGGCACAAACATGAGGAGGGAAACACCTCGGGCGAGTTCTGGCAACAACTTGGCCAGAAAAGTCGAGCCTTGGAGGTGCAGGACTGGCTCCCACTACACATTCGTCTTCATCTTGGCTCTGGCTCTTTTGCCGCCAGCTCCTTGTTGGCTGTTTGATGATTAAATACGTTTTGATTTGCCCGACCATGTTGTAAACTTCCTGTGTGGTTGCTCCGTCAGGTCTGCGTTCCACACCGCTGCTCCCCAAAGGCCTCACGCAAACGCCATTATTATCCCTGCAAATTAGCCCAGTTAACCTGCCTCTGCTCCGGCTCACTCTCTGTTAACCCCTCATTTTTCATCAGGTCTGGACCAAAAACCAAAAGATTGCAGAGGCTGCACCCCCTCCACCTTTGTCCACCCTTGTCCCGGCAGATCCTAACCCCTGTGAATATTAAGCAGCACAGACTGCAGGAATGCCTCGGCTAAATTGGCAGCAGATGTTTTTGAGGGGATTTGGTGGTGAGGTGTTTTGTCTGCAAACTTAGCTGTAAAACATCGCAGGCCTGACAGGTTTTCTGGTGAACCTCGAAGGTGAAAAAGCACAAAGGGCAACGCAGACCTTTATTAGCTCCACTGCAGCTCACTGGTGACAGAACACCCAACCATCCGTTTGACGGTGTCTCATGAGGAAATATTTCAGGTGACCAGCGGGAAAGAAAATCTTAGCGCCAACAGTTAAATTAGTGCAGGAGCTCCTCATCACCACAACAGCATCTCAGTTTCACCCCGTTACCATAATCTACGGCAGTATTTCTCAAATGGAGATGCGTGTACCCCGAGGGGTACGCAATGGCACTGCATTGAGTAGTTTTGAGAGAGAGAGAGAGAGAGAGAGAGAGAGAGAGAGAGAGAGAGAGAGAGAGAGAGAGAGAGAGAGAGAGAGAGAGAGAGAGAGGAGAGAGAGAGTAAAACTGGGTTTCCATTACCCTTGGAAATGTCCAAAAGCTGAATAGTGCAATAAAAACTGGTAATGGAAACACCTGAATTTTGAAAAACCCACTTAATTATCGTTAAAAAGTTTTTACGCTTTCATGAGGAGGTTTTTCCAGACGTTTCAATATTGAAATGTGTTGCAAAAGCACCATTGGAAAAACTTTTTCCGCAAATACACGTCACAGAACGTGACGTACCTGGTCACATGACCACTTCTCTCTGAGAAAACATGGCGCAGTACTTGCAAACAGAGGAGGAGACTTTGACATTTCTTAGCATTATACTTTAAAACAGGGGTGCACAATACGTCGATCGTGATCGACCGTTCGATCGTGCACGTGGGCCTCAAGACCTCATAAATTACTGAGAACGGCACAGTCACGTTTACCAGAAATGAAATCTAAAAAATGAAACCTATTCAGCTTTTGGCCTCAGTTTGAGGGGGCGCTAGCGCACTAATTTGTTCATTTACAATCTCTAATCATCAGTAGAAAAAGACCCTCCTCCAGCCCAAAACCGCTACACACCCGTTCACACCAGCACGTCTAAAGCAGGGGTTCCCAAACTTGTCCCCAAAATAACGGTGACAGAGACTGGCGACCCCCACCTTCCCAGGTGATGATTGAAAATGTGCACACAGGACTCATGCATTTATTACCTCAAACATGGGTTTAACAGCAGTGCAAAAAAAAATAACAGCATGACATCCATGAAATTATTTACATGTTATCAGAATATCTAGTCATGGTTGGTTTAATAGCCACAAAACCAAGCACAGGCTGGTTTCTCTTTGCCCTCGAGACGAGGGTAACGCGAGACAGGTGTTGCGTTGGACAGCGCAACGACCAGGGCGAAGGGGGCCGAAGCTTTCTGCGGGGGGAAGCTGGTGAGACTCACGGGTCAACTCAGGGGTCGGCCCTGATCACAAAACAACAGCAAAAACGCACAAAATAAGAGAAAAATATACTGCATAATAAAAAGAACAGACAAACAACAACAAAATACACAAAATGACACCAAAAACACACACACTAAGATATAAATAATACTTACTATTACCAACAACACACAAAACAACAACAAAGACACACTAAATGAAAGAAAAATACACAACATCCATACAAAGTACACAAAAATAACAGAGAAACAACCAAACGACACCAAAAACACACACACACTGAATAATTTAGATAACACCAACAACACACAAAATCAACAACAAAAAGCACACAAAATAAGAGCAAAAATATACTGAATAATAAAAAGAACAAACAACAACAAAATGACACTAAAAACACACAAAATAATGATGGAAATGATATTGATTATAGAACATGAACTGAAAATACAGATGTCAGTCTTGGTCCCTCACCAGGAAGGAAATGATTGTAAATGATACAAACTATAGAAATAAATCTATTCATAAGGCACTAAATGGTGTTTCATTCCACTTATTTATAAAATGTGTTTCTTTAAAATGTGTGTTATCACTCCATCATTATGCTCTATAATTGGTTTTTCACAAAATTCTGAGCAAAGTTTAGAAGTCGGACAAAGGGATTCAAAAGTTGGATTTAAAAGTTAGAGAAAAGGGTACTTGAGCCAAAAAAGTTTGAAAAACATTGATCTAAAGTACAACAAATCTTTCAACAAAATATAAAAAAATATAGAACTCTCAGGTCAATGTGTCAAATCAACTCCCATTTAAATTACCTTTTAAAAAGCCATCCATGGGAACCTGTGGAGGAAAACGTTGCTTACCTGCCAGTCCCGTCACTTTTGAGAGGAAGCAGGCCTTGCGATGTTGGAGTGTCTGGGAAAAAGATGAATGGCTGGTGCACAAAGAAAATGATTTCGTAGTTTGTTCCAAATACTAAAACCAGCCATGGCTTCAGGCAACGGCTGCCGACATAAACTGTGACACATGTGATTTTTTACTCCCAGCCCAAATTATGATGTTTTGGACTACTGGTGCTCTGGCTCAGGTCCTCAGAGGCTCGGAGGAGGAATTGGTCGTCGGCCCAAATGAACCTTAAGGTCGTAACATGGATAAATGTTTTCACTGACCTAGAATCTGTCAGAAGCAACCCAAACATTGTTGAATGGCTTTATGAGTAATGAAGCGTAAACAACAATGTTTTTACAACTCTAATGGGCCAAATGAATTTAATTTAAATCGGAGCCTCGTAGTACCTTTGAGAACAACCAGAAGGCCTTTTCTGTTATTTCCTGCTCAGACTGAAGCATGATTTCTCCTGAAATATTATACTATTGACTTTTTTCAGGTATGTGATTTATTTAAAGTTTACTTCATTTAAAGGATTTGAAAAAAATTAATGAACTCTAGCAAATCTATTTCACATTATTCCAGCATCTAATCAGGTGTTCCTTCTTTGATTAGGTGTAAGCAACACCATGTTATTGCCACTAACATTGTTTATTTACTTTTATAGTTGGTGCATGAGATGCCATTCAAGCTACAATCAAGAACTTTACCTGGGCCACGATTAACCAAGAATTGTGTCATCGTTGCCAATCTCTTACACAGCCAGCGGCAAAAAGCAACAACAACACGGGAATGTTTAACTTCAAGCTGTTTAACCATATAATTCATATTTCTTTTAAACTGTTTCCTGTATGTCATCCAAAAGTTGTTCTTATCCACAACAGATGCCAGTTTGATCCAAAGAAAAAAACACCAAAAGTGACATTTCTGGCGCTTTTACTGATTCTGTGGTTTTCCACAAAAACACCCGATATTTGCCGAAATCTGAGTGACCGCATATCACAGGAAACGAGATAAAAACAAACAAATAAATAAATGCCAATGAAAATGTTACCTCCTTGGCGAAGGTAATAATAATGAAAATAATAAAGTTATATATGAGTTTTGACTATGTTTAGGTTTTATTTAAACAGATCCCAGTTAGCAACAAACCTTTTGTATCACATCATTTGAAATCCACCAAAATTTGTGTCATTAGAAGAATGGACAATAGAGATCTAATTAAGAGGACATAAATCATTTGTAAATAGTGAACAATGGCCACGGTTACATGATGTTTTTTTTTTAATTTTGAATTATTTATTCCGAATTAAAACATTCGGAATTGTTTTAATTCCCGGTTTCAGTTTGGACAGCGGAGCAGAAGAGAGATAGGAACTAATCACCGGTAAAAAGCCCAGTAAACCTCTGGAAAACAATCAACAGGTATAAATATTATCTCCCTGGTAAAGACAGTAGCTCTAACAACTGGTAAAATGATAAACTGATGATATTACAGCCTGTGAATGCAGTACGGGGACGCATTTACTCATTCTCCAGGTCCTAGTGCCAGACATACGGTGAAGCTCCGTTTACCGTGTTTACCGAGGTCAGTATGTGTTTAATAAGTCCATGTGAAAGTCAGCATGTTTATGCTTCCGTCCATCCACTCTTTTCATTATATCCATGTCTTTTAAGGCTCTTAATAAATAGTCTCAGCTGGAGTCCGGGCCACCATCATCTTGGATTATGGCGTCACCAGCGCGTCATAGCCGCAAGTCGCGCAAGCGCAAAACGATCCGAATTAACTTAAAGCGGAATTAGCCAACTTAAGTGTTTACAAGAAAGAGGAATGATCTCATTCGGAATTAAAAACGGAATGAACCAACCACGTAATTTGGAATTAAATTAGCATTAGGAATTATGTGTTCACAAGGTCAGGTTAAAGGGGAATTTACTTTCATTCCGCTTTAAAGAGGAATTAAAGTTCCAATGTAAACGTGGCCATTCAATATTTTTCAAATTTGCCAAGTTCATGTCTTCTTGAGATTGAAAACAAACTTAGGTGACTTTGAAGCATAAAAAGCCGGCTATATCATGTTTTTGTAGACATTAGGCATGATTCAAGACAGCGAAGAAGCTGCTGGTGGTCTGGACGTTTTAATGTGATTTGTTCTCTCGGTGCACTATGAAAGGTATTGCTGCACACAATGAAGCTTTGTTATTGTGTTCTTGTGTCTCAAAAGTTTAAAGCACGTTATCCATCAAGACTTAAAAAAAAAAGACCTGGAAAGTCATCGGCTAAGTGCTGTAGTAGATGATTGAAGTGCCGAAGCTGTAATGTGAGGGTTTTTCTCTCTATCTGATAAGAAACCATGACATCAGCAGCACATGCTTTCCTCTCCTGTGTGTTGCTATTGCTGAGTGCAAGGTGCAACACATTCTCTGACACGCTGAATGAAAGTTAACATGAACACTGAACTCAAGTGTGGTCATGATCCATTCACACTCTGCCAAAAACCTAATACAGCAGCTCTGGGTTGGATCTGCTTACGTCTTGAGCCAAAATAAAGTCTCTGTGCTTAAAAAGATGCTAACTGCCTTTAACGGGAATTAAAATGCCTCTGCAGGAGAACACAGGCTGTTTTCTCCAAGTGCAGGACTTTTATCGGCTTCCAACAGGCACGCCTCGTGAAATTGATTAATTGTCCGCTATGGGACAAAAAGGAAAGTTTTAAGCGTTTTGGCCATGTCTAACCCGCTGTGTGAAGTTGTGTTATTTTATCTACCGATCGCAAGACAGCAGCAACTGAGAGATTAACCAAGATATGAAAGGTATCAGAAATTATCAGCAATGGCGGATCAAGATGATGACTCCTGGGAGGGCGGTGGTTGCCACCTGCTGTGGGACAGATGCGAGGGGAGCGCGGGGTAAAAGGAGGGTCACGCCTGTCAGCAGTCTCTCAGTTATACACACCAAAGAAAGGGGGCTTCACATATGAGGAGGGCACGAACTGCAGCGCTGACATGATGAGAGACACGAGGGTTACAAGACCACCGTCTTCACTCCACAACATGAAGCTTATAAACTCACATTCATTGATTGTTTACCCTCAGGGACCCCTGCCTGTTCTTCCTCTGCAAAACTTTGAATTTTGTTTGATTTCATTATGAAATGTCAGGTAATTTAGTATCAGGTTAACGTTTTAGTTTTATCTTGATCTTTGTTTTATGTCTAGTGTGAAACGTCTGATCTGAAGGCAGCTGACGGAACTAGAATTTGGCTCATGGTCTGACCACCCATAAAGACCTCACCCTGTTGGTGGTGGCTTGACCTTGATCTATGCTGGAGCTTAGGTAATGGGGGTGGAGTTTTTATGGGTGATGCAAATGGATCTCCTAAAAAACCCAAAAAAAGTAGGATTGGTGGGGATAAGAGATGGATTTTGGGACGCAGAACTTCTTTCATCTTCTAAGATGCACGGTGTATTTAAGATTCAGGTTTTGCAACAAAAGTCATTTTTGTCCAAATCTGCTTGTTTGTTTTTGACGACACTGTCTGATTTTCATTAAATGAAACTCATTAACTGATGATAATATTTGTTTTTGTTTCTCTATGTCCGTTTCCTCTCATGTCAGTGTCCATGGTAGGTTTTTTCTTTCTTTATTTAAAAGGATTTAAAAGGTATAGTGACAAAATTGTCTATGTATGTAACGTGAAACGAGAATCAAATACAATCACTTTTAATCGTCTGATACAGTCAGCAATTAAAGAGGAAACAGGCTTTTGGGGGAGTTAAGCAAATGTATTTGCTGCAAAGAAAAAACATTAGTAAAGTCATATTAAGTTATCTTCTGTTAAAGTGACAGTTGGAGTTGGGTTGAACACTATAGCAGTGATTCTCAACTGGTGGGTTAGGACCCAAAAGTGGACAGCTGGTCAAAAATAATGAAATCAATACTTGATGTCTATCATGTTGGGCGTGTCTTTTATTTTTAAAGATACTTTTTTTTGAAAGGCATGCAGTAAAATGCATGTTGCACGGGAAAATATATAGAATTATGTTTTTAAAAAGTTTGGTTCTGAAAAACTACATTTGGTTTGTTGACGTCTAAAAAAAGTTGGTCGCAATTTAATGACTGTGGGTCTCAGGGTGAGACCATGTTGAGAACCTCTGCACTGTAGGTTTTAGTGTTTTGAAATAGTTTTCGTTCGTTTACATCTTGAGGGATTTTGCGATCTCATCTTTTACATAAGATTTCCTTCCGTAATACAGTTCTTCTTTTTCATCATCTGATTAAAAGAAGACTTAAACTCCCGTTTGCTGTTTTGTTCTCTCATTTTTTATGAGGGAGCTGTTTATATACTTTATATGTGATGCTCCCACAGAGGATGCCTGTCCACGACCCTTATAATAAAAAAAGAGGGATGCCCACTTCCTTCTGGCCTCAGGCATGCCAGTCGTGTCCCTGGGGAGCGGGGCCCCATTATTTATTATTTGTTCCCTTCTTGTTAAGGAAATACTTTCTCAATCGCTCTTTCTCCTTTGTATATTTTTACTGTTCTTATTCTCTTCCTTGATCCGACCCCATCTTCCACTATTTATTTGCTTTCCAAACACAAACTTGGCTCGTTACCTTGAAGCTGCCACGAAGAGGGTTTAAAAAATTGCTTTTGTCCTGAGTCAGGACAGTGTTTATTTGTCTGAAGGAGAAGGAGAGCCTGGGGAATACCTATGTGTAGGTGACAGCTGAGCCGACCTCGGTTACCTTTAACTTAATCAGGTTCCTCTGCTTCAGATTGGAGATATGTTGACCGATATGGCGAGCTCCAATGTCATAATTCATCAGCCTGGCCCTGCCACTCTTAATGTAAAGACATTCCTGCTCCATCGGAGCTTAATGAGTTGTTATGTCCACAGCACATGTTGTGTGAAACAGCCTGTCGCTGAAACTTTGCACCAGAATGGCCCCAAACTCTTTGTTTGTTGGTGTTCGTCTGGGTTTGCTGCTTTTTTATTGCTCTATCCACAGATACTCTGCAGAAAAAAATGAAAGATTTGAAAAGGCCAAGTTTGCTGATCCGTGACTCCGCATTTCAAAGTCACTGCCTTTGAATCAATTTTTTTCAGCCGCAGTGCTGCCCCGGGCCCTTCGAGAGGTTAAAGCAGATTTTACTCAGCTGTCAAGGACGTGTGACGCAGGGTCACCACAGCACAAATATCAAGAGCCTCTCAGACACTCCATGCAGTATGAAAGAAGATCAAAGTACAAACTTTTCAGATATAAACACAAGTCACACAAGAAACTTTTATTATTGTCTTGTGTCAAGTGAAGAACATCTCTTTTTTTTAACAGATTCTGTTTTTTTTATATTGTGTTATATTTAACTTTTAATGTGGAAATCACATCAAACTTCCACAAAAAGCAATCTTTTGATATAAAACAGGTCTGTAGTTCTTAGGATGTGTAACAGAACTAACTAGAAGAATGTGATGCTGCGTTCACACCAAACGCGTTTCGGGCGTCAAAATCGTGCCTCACGCCCCAGTTGGACGCTTGTGCTCATTGAATCAGACGCTTGTCACCAGTGTCAGAAACGCTCTGGACGCGAGTCCAAACAAGTTGGGAAGAGTGCGCGTTCAGGGGAGGGGCTTCTCTGTTGCCGGTGGTGTTCATACAATGGATGATATTGTGGTGATCAGTTCATTTTATAATTCACCCAGTGACTGTGAAGTGGTAGGGAACATTATTGTGTTGAGAAGGCGGTGTTTCCTGTCGGGTGTATTTTGGTGTGACAGTGTGTGCACTGTGATGTTAGAGGGCTATAGAGAATTGCGAGTAAATGGAGAATAAAGTTTGGAGTTCCTTGCTGAACACGCCCCCTCCGAACCCCGTTCATCGGCTCTACATTATCGAGAGAGTGACTTGGCTTTATTTGAGCCTCAGCGCCATTTCTGGATTCACCAGAGCTGTGCTCAGACGAGCGTCGCTTTCAGCGCTACTTCCGTCTCTCCCGTGCCCAGTTTGACGACCTGCTGACCCACTTTGGCGCTCGCATCTCTTACCAGAACACCGACTACAGGCGCTCTATTCCAGCAGAAGACTGCCTGTCCATTTATGCATATTTTTGCATAAATGGATCAGAAGTCGAAGATGGCAATAAATACGTGATCCTCAGACGGGCTGACAGCAGTAGCAAGATGGCATGATTTTAGGTGTAAAGATGAAAGTGTCTATTTGTACGACTGCCGTACAGACAACCCCCGGTGCTATTGGTATGTTTACCGAAGTAGACGTGCATAGCGTCTTAGGGTTACGGTTAGGTTATAACCCTATATTGCAACACATTTTAGGGTTAGGGTTAGGTTTAGTCTTAGTCACGTGACTTAAACTGGCCAATGAGGGGCGCAGCGTACGGATAGAATGTCAGTATATTGATACAGCAACCGTACGGATAGCCACTGCCTGTAAAGATAGAGATGTATTATTTTTGTGGTATCTGGCAATAGATGATAGCATTTCTATTACATTACATTGTTCAAAACTTTACATTCTGTCCATACAGTAGGTGAATTTTCTCCGAAAGTCATCTTCTTAATGGAAAATAGACAACAGCCATAAAAAAGCTCTCCCTTGTAAGTGAAGTCACTGTCTATGTTTAACATATGCAACAAATAATAGGCTTCACCAAATGTCTTAATCAGACACTAAACTCAAATATCACAGGATAACTCCTCATCATTGTTTACTCAGTAAGTGTGGATGAACTTATGTGACTCTTTGTTAAGATTGGAGATCCTTAATAGCTGGAAATAATCAAATCAAACATGAAGCAGGAGGGATCTTGTCTTATAAGTTTTCAGCTTGAGGATCCAAATAAAACACCATTTAGCAACAGAAGTGACACAGATAGAAGCGATCTTTAACTTTTATTCAATTTCATTCTGAAGCTCAAAACAGGGTTTGACATAAACAAAGGAGGATATTTTATGGATATAAATACTGCATACATACACATTTTCACAAACATAAGCTTTAGTCTACACGTTCTGTATTAGCATTTCCTTCGTATGTAGAAGTTACCAAATATATTCCATATAAGAAGGAAAGGAGGATTGGAAAAAATGTTGATTTCAAAGATGATTTTTTTTATTATTTTTTAAAGAGGACACAATTAAACATTTAGATCCAGGGGCTGCGTTTGAAAGAGCTTCACCAAAAACTGCTTCAGGAACCATTTGAAAAGCAAACGCAGCATGTAGCGCACTGCACTGTCAAACCAACAGAGGTGAAAGTAATGGATTACAAGTACTCACGTTACTGTAATTGAGTTGCTTTTATGAGTAGTATACTGTATTTCTAAATCAGCAATTTTACTTGTCTTTAAGTACATTTTAAAAGAAGTAATTTATTAAATTTCTACACCCAACCATTACTGAGTAAATTGTAATTTTTTGTGATTATTTTTTTATTCATGTTTCATGGTCTCAAAGCACATTGAACATAATCCATATGATCTTAGTCGTGCCATTTCTGATCAACTCCCAGCCACTTTCTTGGGTTCAGATTGTGGTTTCTACCTATTATGCTGTTAGCCACATGTCACATTTGGCATGGCACTGTTTCATAAATGTAGCTATACTTGGAGCATGACAATTCTTTTGAAATTTTTAATTGATTTTATTGGTGTTATTTTACTTAAAAAAAGAATTGTTCATTTTGACAAACATTTTATTGTATACAGATGTCTTTATTTACAAAAAAAAAGCATGAGGGGGTGAAAATAACTAATAGAGTGCTTTAATGAAGCTACTTTTTACTTGTACTTGAGTATTTTATGTATGACTTACTTGTACTTGTACTTGAGTACAATTTAAATCAAATAACAGTACTTCTACTTGAGTGTTATATATCAGTGCTCTTTATACTTCTGTCAAACCAAGACGACTGTAAAAGCGAAGGCAACGCAGGATATTTTTGGTGGCTACAGACAGAGCCGTCGTTACATTTGTTAACAGTGAAGGGTCGGGGGTTAAGAGCCTGTAATCAGGCGGAGGGTGAGTGATAGAGGAGGTGGGATCAGATTTGGGATGACTTCTTGGAGCCGCTGTGAAGCTCACACATAAGGGAGGACAAAACATGTATGAATCATGCACTGGTAAAGCAGCTGGAGCTAAAACCCACTCTGGGAAACTCATAAGACAGTGAATGGAAGCAGCCATTCTGTGCACGTTCAGACCAATCCATCTATCTTCACCGTCTCGGGGGCATCTGCCAGCGACCTGTTATCAATGGCCCTGCTTCAGCCTCCAGACTGCATTAATCTGTCATGGTACGCAGAGGTGAAAGAAACGGATTACAAGTACTCACGTTACTGTAATCCAGTTGCTTTGATGGGTGCTTGTACTTTTTTGGGGGATATTTCTAAATCAGTAATTTTACTTGTACTTAAGTATGTTTTTAAAGAATTTGTTACATTTGTAAACCCAACCGTTACTGTGTAAATTATTATTTTTTTAGTTTTAAAATGATCAACGGACATTGTGAAACTACAAAAAATGAAATGACCAGAAAACAATCAAATATTCTACATGTTCTTAGTCGTGCCATTTATGATCAACGCCCATTATTTTATTTAAAAAAGAATTGTACATTTTGACAAACCTTTTATTTTATACAGATGTTTCCAATTGTGCAATATTTAATCTCTTCCTTTTTAACTTTATACATGAGTTGTTCACTGGATGCAAGGGAACCGTAGCAAGATTTCTTACCAAAAATAAACATGGGGGGGTGAAAGTACCTAGTAAATTTTAATTAGAGTACTTTTTCATTGAGCCACCTTTTTACTTATACTTGAGTATTTCATGTATGACTTACGTAGGATTTATCAGTACTCCTTACACCTCTGATGATACGTTTACATCTTTTGTTAACCTTTGCTGTGCTCTTTTGTGGTCTGCATTTTTTTGCATGTGTGTGTTTTTTTTTTAGTATCTTTGGGTGCGGGTGGGGGGTTTGGTCCAACCACTCTGGCTCACAGGCAGCACAGCCTCATCTCCTCTTCCTCCACCAGACTCCTGCATCACAAACACAGGCAGTGATAATAAGCAGCCGCAGTAACAGAGACAGCAAAAGGTCCATCAGTGTTGAAATCAGCAGAAACTTCTCAACAGATTATCTTGGATTTGTAGAAAACTGCAGATGTATTTTAAGGCCATGTCCTCTTTGCTCTCAGTGCTACGGAGGCTTTAGGTTTGATTAATTGCCTGCACGTAAATATCCGTGCTATTAATCATGTTACACTTCTGAATGGAGGATACATTTTTTTTGTAAGATTTGCCTGGGAAATGTTTTAAAATACATTCTGAGGTTCCATATCTTGTAACTAATCCACATCATATCACAAAATGTTGATTTACAACACTCTCGGTGGTAGTGAAGTGAGTGTCGGTAAGAAATGTAAACTTTTCACCCCAGGCGTAATAAGTTAAAAAAAAAACACTCTTATCTGCTGTGAAATTTGACCACTGACAGGTAAAATACAAAACAACTGATACACTAAATACACTAAAATATACACAATAATAACATTTCCCCAGTGTTAACTTTGAAATGCTCACATGACATTTTATTTACTCATTCCTGTTTCTACAGAAGCTTTTGTAAAGGTTCAAAAAGTCCCAACTTTAAGCCAACATCAAAGAGGTGTTTGATACAGTGGTCAGAAACGAACAAAGAGGCAAGATAATCAGAAAAATCAAAAAGCTAATGAGAGTGATGCACATGAAAATAAAAAACATTTAAGTAATCACAAAGAATGCATTACAATAGAATTTCAGTTATTGCTCACCCCAAAACTTTTCATTCCATTTATTCTCTCTACATAAGTAAGGAATGTTTTGGTAAATCTCCATCATATAAAACTCAGGATGTAGTAGTAACGACTTGGATGAAATATATAGGTGTGTATATAGAATGTGTTGGTTAGTGTGGCTGCCTGTTTGTGCAGAGACTGGCTTTGTGTTCCACTGGCAGCTCCTACATGTCTATGAATTGGCTAAATCCCTTTACAGGAAAAGCAGGTTCAAAACACAACAAGAGACATTCCCATATCTACTAACGTTACTGTAATTGAGTTGCTTTTATGGGTACTTGTACTTTTTTGAGTATATTTCTAAATTAGTCATTTTACTTGCAGTACGTTTTTAAAGAAGTAAAGATATACCTGACATTTCTGCACCCAACCATTACTGAATAAATTATTATTATTATTTGTTTTAAAGTTATCAACAGACGTCAAATAATCCATATGTTCGTGCCATTTCTGATCAAAGCCCAGCCACTTTCTATGGTTCAGGTTGTGCTTTCTACCTATGATGTTGTTACTCACATGGCACTGTTTTATAGTTCATAAATGTAGCTATGCTAGAGCCTGATGATTTGTTTTATTATTATTATTTGAATTGAATTAAATGGTGTTGTTGTATTTCAAAAAGAATAGTACAGTTTGACAAACCTTTTATTTTATACAGATGCATTTACGCAGGATTTTGTCTCTTCTTTTTTAAGTTTATACATGAGATGTTTACTGTATGCAAGGGAACCGTGGCAAATGTATTACCAAAAAAAAAAAAGTGAAACTAACGAGTAACTTTTACTTTGAGTACTATTTAATTAAGCTACTTTTTACTTGTACTTAAGTATTTTATGTCTGACTTAATTGTACTTGAACTTGAGTACAGTTTCAATCAAGTAACAGTACTTCTACTTGAGTATATACAGTAGGTCAAGGATATATCAGTATTCTTTACACCTCAGTTGATTAAGTTGTGCCAGTTAAATTCCATCCTGTGTGATTTTATGTTGATAAAATTTGAAAATACATATTTTACATAAAGGGATCTAAGAGGCTTTTATAGGAGAAAAAAAAAAACAATTTCATGGAGTGCTGCATGGGTTTCTTGTAGGGATGGGAACCTCTGGGTATCTCACGATACGATACACGATACAACGATTATCTCACGATATGATGATACTGCGATTATTGATATATTGGTCAGAAATCAATCTGCGATAATCTATGACATAACAAGAAGGAAAAAAAAGATAAAGTGAAAAAATACAATTTTTGTTTCATATCTCTGAAAGACAATAAATTGAGAAAGTGTCCTATGAACAGTGACACTATTTTAGTGCAACATTTCTGTAAATACTGTAAGTGTCAACATACCAATGTAAATGAATAAGTATCTCCAATAGTGCTTTCTGTAAACAAAAAATAGGGTCTTTCTTTCCCGTGACACCATTGTCGTGCAATATTCCAGTAAACAATATATTGGTTCCTTCAACAAACAGTGATGTCATTTCTGTGAAGATCTACCTGCACATTTTAGTGAAAAAGCAGAAAAAGTTTTTTAAAAAAAATAATAATAATAACGTTTTAAAAAATTGATAGCGCGAGCATATCGATAATCGATCGTGCCAAAAAATATCGTGATATATCGCCGTATCGAGATATCGTCACACTCCTAGTTTCTTGTGTTAGAAAGTTGCTTGAAAAAATGTGTTGTCTCCCTGGTGCTCTTCAGTTTGGGGATCCAACTTAGAGTTTCAAAAAGATCTGAGGCACTTTATTACATGAGGATTTTTTAATCATAAAAAACCATGCCAGGCCTTTACAACACTTTACATAACTTGTACCTAAAATAAATAATTAAACCTGCCTATCCAAGAGAGGGAACTCATTACCGTCACCAAAGCGTTGTCTTGATGGAACAATGTTCTAACCTTAGAGGAACAGTTACTTTTAGTGGAGCTGCTTGTTGCTGTTTGTGCAGCAGTGGGAGGAAACCACGGAGAACATGAATGAATTACGGTGTAATACAATTCTCATTACCAAGGAGGAAAAGCAGCAAACATCTGCCCAAACTGCTCTGAGATGCTCTCACAGGCGTTAAGCCTCCCGGTATAATGGCAGCCTGGAGGTCATTAAGGTCTGTTGTGCAGACAGTTTGTCACAACAGGGAGAGAAAACAACGACTGTTTTCATTTCTTATGCAACGCCTATATCACGGATGACAAAGCCTCCAGTAAATAAAGGAAGGCAGGGATAAGAGTTGGCAGAGCAGAGAGCCTTTCCTGCTCCTTAAGTGTCTCTGGGAATGTCTGCTGGGTTAATGAGTGGGAATTAAAACTGTGGCGAATTTGTAAATGTGTGTCAGAGAGGGTGCTGACATTAACAGGTCGGCGTGGAGACAAGCTGGCAGCGTCCCAGCTCACAGCGCTGACAGCGAGGGGTCCTCTCTGTACATTCTAATCAGGCGTTTGGAGAGGCTGAGCTTCGGGGCTGCGGGGGGGCTTTTTGAAGGCCGATGGGAGGAAGTCAGCCATGGTGGGACGGGGATAACTTATAGAGTACGTCAGCGTACATACCAGGACAGCAGATGGTTCAACATCCTCGGCAGACGCAAATGTGTTCAAGGTCACAGACACATTTCCTTTCGCCGTGTTTGTCTCGTGGCATCACGTCAGCCCTTTGTCTTTGTTAACACACACTGTGCACGTTCAGCTGATGCCCCCCACGAGACATTTTGGACAATACTAAACTTGGATGACTTGGTTAATGATGTTTTTTCCTGTGCCGGATGACGATTGGCTCATATTTAAAGAACTTTTTTTAAAAAGCTGTATATCCTAAAATAAAAAAAATGTCAATCCAATGAACTCATCAATGAAATGTGGTGTGTTTAACCTCCCAACAACTTCTCACTGCTGCCATGTTTATATAAAACACTGCTGTTCAAGCACCGTGGGGGACGTCTGCTTTCACACACGGAGATTAAAATCAACATTAAAATTCAGAACAGATCAGAGGTTATAGATTTTAATTGCAATCAGAGGTTCAAAGACAAACAAATCAGTGTCTAACACACACTCACCCCACAATCACCTCTGGTATTAACTTTTAAATTCCAGTTACAGTAAAGCCACTTTAGATATTTAGTATCACTAGATCATATTTATTGATTTCTTGCAGCATTCACTAGCTGTTTTCACCCTTACTAAACTAAATTTGTATTTAATACGTTAAGGTTTCATTTATTCAGACTTTTTTTTTCTTCAGGAAATGTCAGAGGCCTCTGAGGAAGACTGACAGTTGGCAGTCGAAACATGTCAGGAGATCAGAGTAAATTTCCTGAAAAAAAGGCATCTGAATGAATGAAACCTTAACATATCAATTAAAATAAATAAATAAATAAATTTGCTGGAATAACTTTGTATTTCCATCAATATTAAGGGAAAACCTTTCACTTTCTGGCTGATATGTGGGTCAATGACGTGACATCAAATATTCTGTCTAACTGCATTTATTTTTGTAAAAAAAAAGGTTTATTTGCATAACAAAATACCAAATATGTAGTAACTTAGTATATATGTGCTAACTTTGATTTATTTCTTTTTCAATGCTAAATTACTTCTGTAATTTATCCTGTTATTCAAAGAGTCAAAATATCATATGACCAGTACTCTAATGTATTCAAATGTATTTTCTGCCCTATTTTAGTTTTATTGTAGTTCTGTATAAGATGTCAATGTATTTCTATGTTTATTTCCATCATAATATTCATGCAAACCTTGCCCGATGATGCCCATTTTATGAATATCACCCACTTACAGCCACTAATGGTTGATATGATGAAGGAACAATGGAAATTGACTTTTTTATTTATTTTCATCTACTGTTTTTTTTTTTTTTTTATCACAACTTTATTTTGTGACCTCTATGTGAAAATAGTGTCAAGGCTAGTGAAAGAAGAGGGATGTGTATGACAAAACTTCAGATGTACGATCAAAAACAAACAAACATATTAAGTTATTAATAAAATTACTAATTTTTTTAATTAAATAATTTGTTCAGTTTTACTTTCCATCCAACAATGGATCCATTTTCCTTGTTGTTATTTCCTTTTGTTTGTATAAGAGCTATAATAATAATCTAATAATAATGAATGGAGTTGACTCAGAATATCAGTGAATACACAATATTAGCTAATTGTTATGCATAGAGAAAATGATAATGCAGTTACCACCGATACCTGTTCATCAACTGATTCATTTCAGTTTATATTTTCATGGTCATCATTATATTTTGATATTTTTATATTCTGTTTCAATTAAATTTTAGGTCAGCATGTGCCGGGGTTGAAATCAACAGTAACCAATCCTCACTGGTGTTTGAAACTCTGTTAACTTTGCCATATACTCATCCATTTGGTATTTTACAGTTGTGAAGGCGACCAGTGATGTTGCATCACACTTTCTTACCTGTAGGCTACGATTTCCAAGTCTCTTGCCATCTTCTCCCTCAGCAGCTCCTGAAAGTCGTCCATCTGCTCGTTCATCTGAGCCTGAAGGCTGGACTCCTGCTGCCTCATTTCCTCCATCGTGAGCTGAACAACACGTACAAGCGCACACGCACACACACACACACACACACACACGGGGAAGCAGATGTTTAAGTGACAGCATTAGATCCAACCATTGATCCCATTCAGGCTCTGATCACATTAATCAGGTAACTTTCATACCTCCAGCTCAGCTATCTCCTCCTCGTACGCAGCTTCTTTCATCTCAACCTCGTTCACCAGCTCCTCGTTGCACTTTTCCATCTCAGAGAGCTCCTTCTGCAGCTCTGAAACCTTCAGACAACAGACAAAATCAGCAGTAGATTGTAGCTCGCCTCCGCCAGTGTGACTGCAGTTTGATTTACTCAAAGTTTCTGTGAAAATATTTGAACTTTTAGTGAAAAAAAGCACTATATAATTCATCACATCATCACAGCCGATGAGCTTGGGAAACAACTTAAAATGCTAATTCATTGAACCACATAATGTCCCATAATGAACACAGGGGCAATTATTTTGTAAATAATCCATTCTTTTTAAGATTGACTCAAACCTTTACGTAAAACTAGCAGGCAAAATATTATGAAACAAATTAATAAAAACAAATGTTAAATTAGTAATGTGATGAATTATAGGTCAAATTGGCTGAAGGCAAATAAATTTGGTTATTTTAAGAATTTTTCAAGATTTCGATTGGTAATTTATTTTAATGTGATATGTACTGCTTCATGTGTGCGGACAACGGATGCTGATCAAACGTCATGTTCCTGTGTGTCTCTCCATGATCTCTGTTGTGTATTTGTTCTCAGCGCACACAGGGGGGCAGACTTCACTTGCTCGGTAGCTGATCCTCTTCCACACAAGTCCAGTTTTTAACACTGTCAAAAAATCTCCATCTCAGCTGTGAGGATTCCAATTTTCATTTTGGAAAAGTTTCTTTTCTTGTTTGACCTAAGTGGGCGGGGCCTACGAAACAGGAGGGTGTAACAAGTTAATGATGATGGCAATAAGCCAGCGGATTTATCAACACCAGATCTTTTGTATGCTGGGATTGGTCAGATACAAATGTTTCATGAATCACACGTTGGTCCTGTCGTACGACCAAACCTGCACTCAAATTTGCACCCGTTTTCATGCAAGGTTGCTAAAAGAGGGTTGATTCCCTACACTTTCTGGGCGGGAATAAGTCTCTGACTGCTGTTTGGCCCATAGGAGGACGATGGATGGATAGCTGAATATACAGCCAAGTTTAGGTCAGTCATCTGCTCCTTTATAAAACAATGAGGCTGATGCCAAATTATATACATGTAATGACGTGTGTGGAATTTAGACATTAAGGATAATTGCACAACTTAAAAACCCAAGATGACCTGGCGTTTTTAACATTCTCTCTGAACTGGAATTGCACATATTGGACTTTAGAAGACAAAAAATAAATAAATAAAAAGAAGAAAAATAGGATCCTGCTTAGGAAAATATCTGAACAACTATTTAAGCCGGGTTATCAATTCCCCTGAAAGCACATCTGTAGACATTTGATCACGTACTGTATCTCCACAGCTGCTGAATGCTGCTGCAAACAGTGGAAGAAATCAAAAAGGATGGGTTATAAAACAAAAACAGTGAGCTAAAAGGAGAGGGAGCATGTTATATTGAGAGCTCATCACTGTGAGTCAACCTTGGAATGATGCTACCTGATTTATTTTTAATGTAAACATTTATTTCACTGTATATGAGCCTATTAACTGATTAAACAGGTGACTTCAGTATTACAGGAGCATCCCTCCCTCAGACGTCTGAGGCAGCCGTGAATAATTACAGCAATCAGCGGCGTTTTAACAATTAGCTGTCAGAGCCAGATGGGGATCCAGGCGCTGTCGCTTGTTTTTCAGGGAGATGAGCTGGTTACAACTTACACCTCCAAAACTGGCTGAGCTGCTGAATCACAATTTCTAATCAGCACAATAATCTGCTGCTCTACTACTGTATATACATCTGATTTTTAAGGCTGATTTCACTGCACTCTGTTTGTTTGGCCATGTTGTGTCTGAGTGAAAAACCAGACCCGAGGCATCCATCACGGTAGAGCAGAGCATGATCAGGCTGAGCCGTCCATCCGTCAGACTGGAAGGAGCTGATCCCCAGCGCAGCATGTTGGATGAGAGTGGATGAGGTTGAAGTGAGAGTCGGCCTCCGGTTACAGAGGCTGGCTGTTTATTTAAAGTGCTGGAAGCCAAGGCACAGCTTTAATAATGAGAACCAAACCACCATGTTTGTTACTTTGTGGGTTTGTGGTCTGAAGACTTTCTGTTCTCGCTCTCTGTGATTCTTAATTCCTGGTTCGTCTCTTTGGTAATGCTTCAATTTGCTGATTCACTGAAACACTTCTCTAAAACATCTGATTCAAGTTTTTTTTTTTTTTTTTATTCTTTTTTGAAGTAAGCCTCCATTTCATGTGTGGAAGGTTTTAAGGCGTGGGAGTCAAATTTATTCTAGTTCAGTGGCCATTACGGCCCAGTTTGATCTCAAGTGGGCAGATTATAGGTGGAGGGGGGAAAAAAGAACAATTTTAACATAATTGTGCCTTGGTTTTCAATACCAGTTTAATTCACTTAAAAAATTCTTAATTTGCCACACATTTTTGTGTATTTTTGAGGAATTTTGAGAGAAATTGCAAGATTTGTAGGAAAATTGAGAGTTCTTTCCACAATTTGAAATAAAAAATGACTGCATTCATGTGGTATCAACAAAGGAAACATGCAAATCCCTAAAAATATAGTGGAGCTTAATAAATTGCTGAATTTGTCCATCTACAACTGGATAATATAGTGATTTAAATAATAATTCATGTTTTTTCTGTCAATTTCATTTTCTCCTTCGGGCCAAATTTAATACTCTTAAGGGCTGGATTTGGCCCCCGGGCCTTGAGTTTGACACATGTTTAAAAGCATTTATGATGCAACCGACTCTCTTAAGGTCTGCACTTAATAACCGCGGACATAGAGGGCCATAAATCCTGTGTGAGCTGCAGCCGAGCCCATCACATCTCCTGCTGAAAGTGTCCACTGAATAAACACTGGTCAGCAAGATCTCCCACACGGTTTCTCTGCTGTCACTCAGCTTCTCTCCACACCCCTCGCCCACTGTGAGAAACCCAACCATTTCCACCATTAACGTCTGATCGAGCAGCTGATGGGCAAAGCAGAGCCAGTTGTAAGCTGTCAGACCTGTCTTTTTTGTCAGGAAAAAGGTTTGAAAATGTGTTTTGGGAAGATCACAATCAGCCAGTAGCAACCAGAGTCTTAACTGCTGTATAAGTAGAAGAAGAAAAGCGTTGACTTGCACAATAAAATTTTAAAATGTATATTTTTTCCTTTTAGGCAGTAGCAGTTACCATTCAAGCTCAGATCTGGCATATTTTTGCCCAATCAGAGAACTGGGAGTGTTTTAATCAGGTTTGTTTGTGAAGCTTTGACACATTTGTAATAATTTTTTTGTGTATAAAACTACCTGTAAACACTGAAACCTTTCCTGTAGTGAAAGTTCACCATACGAAAAGCAGTAAAGTACTGTATTCTGTGAATGAACACATGCTTATGCTTCGTACCTTTAGTTTTTGTTGCGATATAGGGTTATAACCTAAACCTGAACCTAAACTTAACCCTAACCCTAACCCTAACCCCAATCCTAACCCTAAAACGCTATGTACGTGTACTTCGGTAAACGTACCAATAGCACCGGGGGTTGTCCGTATGGCAACCATACGAATAGACACTTTCTATAAACAATAACAATAAGCAGACCCGTGCTGCGTTGCCAGGTTTGACAGTGCCCCCTTTAGGAAACCCCATTTCCTAAAGGGGGCACTTTATTAAGCCTTAATAAAACCTCAACCTACACTTTAAATATTAAGCCCTAATGTGCTTAAAATGCAGTGTATTGGCTATGTTACCTTATTTTTATATACTACCATGTGTATGGGGAGAGATTTCAATATCCGCAAATTTAATCCACAATATTCACGTGTTTTTCAAATCTACAACTACAACCACAATTTACACGTGTATATGTATTTTGTGTGTATCTATCACGAATTATCATGTGCAAATCTTCAAAAATGCTTTAGAATTGCAAAAATCAAGAAAAAAAAAAAAAAAAACATGTAAAAATCTAAAAAAAATACACTGTACTGTGAAAACTGTGGATATATTTGTGAAGATTTTTTAGACAAATCCCTCCCTATACATGTGAGCCACCAATTAAAGCTTTGAAGAGCCGCACAATGAGTATCTCTGCTACAGATTGCAGTGTTGATTCAGAGTGACCGCAGCTTTATTGATCCCCACACGTTGTTAGTGGTGATCAACAAAAAACCTGGAGGAGAACCTGTAAGTTCCACACACAGGCTCCTGGTCCACCCCAAAGAATAAAACCAGGACTCCCACGTTGTGATGCTAAAGATAACGCTGCCACAGACAAAGTTGATATTAATATTATTTCATATGGAGCTGGGGAAAGCAATGCTGATGCTTATCTAGAATCCAGGGGTTCAGTTCCACCGAGGCCTTTCAAAGAACATGTATGTTAAATTCAATAGAATTACAATGGGAGTGAATGGGTCTCCACTGCATCAGGATAGAGACACACACACACACACACACATATTCCCTAGACTTAGGAACGTTTATCTAACCATAAGTAGATCATTTGTAGTGTAAGAGGAAACTGGAGAAAAGCCACAAACGTTCAGGAAAAACCCAAAGGACAGAGAATAAACTCATGACCAGTGCTGCCAACTCTGAGGCATGTTTTATATTGTATTAAAAACATGAAGCCTTTCTATCATAAACTAAAGCATATTTTCAATAAATCCCAAAACCTGATGAAAAAAGATCCTAAAGTATAGAGTTTCTTTCTGGCTCTCAGGGGTCATTCCTTCTAAATATTTATGACTTGCAAAATAGCACACATGGCTTCATTTCTTGTTCCTACAGCAAAACATACAGCATTTAGGACATTTAGCTTTGGAGTTTTCTGCAGACGTCGGATAAATCAATGACAGCAAAGGTCCACATGATGTTGATTTATGGATTTAAAAGATTAGCGATGATAATCACAAAATCTTGGCGAATAAAACCGAAACGATCTGTTTCCAAGTACATTTTCACGGGTTTTGTTCAATAAAGAGTGACAAAATGTGTGAGGTAGGCCTTCCTGAAACATCTTTGTTACATCTGTCAAATAACACTTTCTTATAAGTTGAGAGAAAACTGCGGATCCACTCACCAGCGCTTCGATCCCACCGTCTTCATTCATCTTTGGCAGATCTGGAAGCTTGGACCCTCCGATTCCCCCCACGTCTGTTCCATCACTGCTGCGAACTTTAGCCGAAGACACGCCGCCGCACTCACACTGGAGAGACAAGAGGTCACAGAGAGTCATGGAAGTTTTTTATGCAGGAAAATAAAAGAACTGAATATATCGGACCAACTGCATTGTGGTTTTAATGGTGATTCAAAGGAATTACAGCCTATGGCCTCAAACAGTACAAAGAGTTTAAAGCAGGGGTGTCAAACTAACTTTGGTTCAGGGGCCAAACACGGAGCAGTTGATCTTATGTGGGCCACAGATTTTAAGCTGGAAAATTAGTAATTTTATCATTAATTTCATTGATTTTCATTATTATCATTAATTTTATCAGACTTCCTGTCTGACAGGAGGCAGCACGTGAAGCTGGGAAAAATCATCTCTGCTCCCCGGACTATCAGCGCTGGTTCTCCTCAGGGCTGTGTTCTTTCTCCTCTGCTCTTCTCCCTGTACACCAACAGCTGCACCTCCTCTCACCAGTCGGTCAAACTCCTGAAGTTTGCAGACGACACGACCATCATCGGTCTCATCTGATGGAGACGAGTCTGACTACAGGTGGGAGACAGACCGGCTGGTGTCCTGGTGCAGCCAGAACAACCTGGAGCTCAACGCTTTAAAGACAGTGGAGATGATAGCAGACTTCAGGAAGAACCCAGCCCCCCTCACCCCCCTCACCATGGGAGACTCTACAGTGAGCTCTGTGGAGTACTTCTGCTTCCTGGGGACCATCATCACCCAGAACCTCAAGTGGGAGCTGAACATCAGATAGATAGAGAATAAAGGATAAATAGGATAAATATAATATATATATATATATATATATATATATATATATATTATATATATATATATTTATCCTATTTATCCTTTATTCTCTATCTATCCTTTATCTATCCCTCATCCTTTATATTTATCATTATTATTATTATTGTTGCTGGGTTACTTCTTTGTTCCATCCATCCATCCATCTTCTCCCGCTTAGCCGTTTCCGGGTCGCGGGGGCAGCATCCTCAGTAGGGAGGCCCAGACTTCCCTCTCCCCGGCCACTTCCTCCAGCTCTTCCGGGGGGACCCCGAGACGTTCCCAGGCCAGCCGAGAGACATAGTCTCTCCAGCGTGTCCTGGGTCTTCCCCGGGGCCTCCTTCCGGAGGGACGTGCCCTGAACGCCTCACTAGGGAGGCGTTCAGGGGGGCATCCTAATTAGGTGCCCGAGCCACCTCATCTGGCTCTTCTCGATGCGGAGGAGCAGCGACTCTACTTTGAGCCCCTCCCGAATGACTGAGCTTCTCACCCTATCTCTAAGGGAGAGCCCAGCCACCCTATGGAGGAAACTCATTTCGGCCGCTTGTACCCGTGATCTTGTTCTTTCGGTCATGACCCAAAGTTCATGACCATAGGTGAGGGTTGGAACGTAGACTGACTTGTAAATCGAGAGCTTCGCTTTTTGGCTCAGCTCCCTTTTTACAATGACGGACCGGTGCAGACTCCGCATCACTGCAGACGCCGCACCAATCGGCCTGTCGATCTCTCGCTCCATCCTTCCCTCACTCGTGAACAAGACCCCGAGGTACTTGAACTCCTCCACCTGGGGCAGAACCTCATCTCCAACCCGAAGAAGGCACTCCACCTTTTTCTGGTCGAGAACCATGGACTCGGATTTGGAGGTGCTGATTCTCATTCTGGCCGCTTCACACTCGGCTGCGAACCAATCCAGTGAGAGTTGAAGGTCACGGTATGTTGGAGCCAACAGGACCACATCATCTGCAAAAAGCAGTGATGCAATACTGAGGCCCCCGAACCGGACCCCCTCAACGCCCTGACTGCGCCTAGAAATTCTGTCCATAAAAATTATGAACAGAATCGGTGACAAAGGGCAGCCCTGGCGGAGTCCAACCCTCACCGGAAACGATTTCGACTTACTGCCGGCAATGCGGACCAGACTCTGACTCCGGTCATACAGGGAACGAACAGCTCCTATCAGGAGGTTCGATACCCCATACTCCCGGAGGACCCCCCACAGGAATCCCCGAGGGACACGGTCAAATGCCTTTTCCAGGTCCACAAAACACATGTGGACTGGTTGGGCAAATTCCCATGACCCCTCAAGGACCCTGCTGAGGGTGTAGAGCTGGTCCACAGTTCCGCGGCCAGGACGAAAACCACATTGCTCCTCCTGAATCCGAGGTTCAACTATCCGGCGGACCCTCCTCTCCAGTACCCCTGAATAGACCTTACCGGGGAGGCTGAGGAGTGTGATCCCTCTATAATTGGAACACACCCTCCGGTCCCCCTTCTTAAAAAGGGGGACCACCATCCCGGTCTGCCAATCCAGAGGCACTGCCCACGATGTCCACGCGATGTTGCAGAGTCGTGTCAGCCATGACAGCCCCACAACATCCAGGGCCTTGAGGAACTCCAGGCGGATCTCATCCAACCCCGGAGCCCTGCCACTACTTCTTTGTTTTCTTTGTTTTTTGTTTCGTGGACCGACCACCAAGACAAATTCCTTGTACTGTCCTAAAAACTGTACTTGGCCATTAAAAACTGATTATTGTGCATTACCACGTATAAAAAAATTCTCAATTATGTACAACACTCATTGAATTTGTGTATTATTTTGGAGATGTCTATAGCTGACAAATAGTATCTACAACTGAATTAGTTGGTAATTTACACAATCATTCATGGTTTCTCTGACTTTTTCACTTTCTCTTGGAAGGTGGAAAAAGATGCTTTAAAGCGGCGATTCTCAACTGGTGGGTCGGGACCCAAAAGTGGGTCGCGGACCTGTACTGGGTGGGTCGCGGACAGCTAATCAAAAGTTAATAAATACTCAACATGTCGTTTATTTTTAAAGAAACTTTTTTTTTGAAGGGCATGCTCTGAAATGCATGTTGCATGGGAAAATGTATAGATTTATGTTTTAAAAAACATTATATATGTGTGTTTTCAACAGCTATTTTTGAAAAACAAAATTTGGTTGGTTGAATTCTAAAAAAAAGAAATTGGGCCCCGATTTAATGTGGGTCCCAGGGTGAGACCAGTTGAGAACCCCTGCTTTAAAGCAGACATAGGCAACTGGTGGCCCGGGGGGGTCATATGCGGCCCCCGAAACAAAATCGTAACCCATGAGAATGGAAGTTACATGAAGCCCAACATACCACACAAAACTTCAGAAAACGACAGCGAAATGCACAAAAAGGCAACAAAAGTACAGAAAATAATAACAAAGATACATTAAATAACCGCTTAAACGTAACATGAGTACAAAACATGAAGAAAATGATAATAAAAACACAAAATGCAAACGAAATTGCCCAAAATGACAAAAAAAAATACACAAAATGACAACAATAACATAAGAAATATAACAAAAACACACATCATGAAAAATTTGCCATACTGACAAGAAAATAGACAAAATGAATTAAAACACCAAGAACACCCACACAAAAATAATTACAAAGACAAAACCCTTTGTTCTTTCTTGTATAAATGCTCTGATTGGTCTTTATTCTAAATGCTAACATGACTGTTGATCATTATGTGGCCCTCGGATCAGACAATGGCATTTTTGTGGCCCTGGCTCTGATTAAAGTCGTTCTAAAAGCTCAGATTTGGCCCCTGGGCCTTGAGTTTGACACGTGTGGTTTAAAGGCTTTCGCACGCACACAAACATATCTCATGACTACTTGGACCAGTTGTCTATCCTTCATTTGTTTTTATTGCTCCTATAATAAAACAAAAATGAAATAAAAAAAATAACTTCAAGCTTTGTGAGTTTCGCATATATTGAACCATCTGTTGCATCTTCTGGACATTTGTGTGTTTGGGGAACAAATTTAACTTAGAGAAGCAAGATGGGGGCACAGGAGTATGTAAGTCATCCAGCAATTACTGTAACTGCTCAAATCCAACAGCAATCATTTTAGCTTCCACACAATCATGTCTGCTAATGGAGGCCAGGGGTAGATGGGAAAGCGTCCAGCTGGCAAGGAAAAAAGCCCGAGAGGGAAGGTGGGACCAATACGCTGAGTATTTCAGTGGATTCAGAAACGCACACATGCAATCAAATGCACACATTAAAAAAAACACTTCTATACATATTATTTGTGGGGTATGCTTTAGTCATTCCTCCAAAGACTGGATGCATTTATACAGACACACACACACACACACATGTGCACAAACACTAGTGTCTACAGCACTGCTGCGAAGGAGCCTGGGAAGGCGGCCTGCAGTCTGATTACAGCCCTGACCTCTGAACCGGGCAGACATCCTCAACCCAGAGGGGGTCAGACCCACCGGAGCTCCATTTTGACCCTGCTTTTTGGTGTAACACACACACACACACACACACACACACACACACACACACACACACATTCACACACGGTCACACTGACACACACAGGTGGACAAAGGCAATCTATCCAGAGCTGCCCCCTTATGATTCTCCACTTCTTTCCCCAGTGTTGTGTTAGGAGGTAAAGAAAACAGAGAGCCAGTATCACTGTGTGATTGGTGAAAGCTGAGATTTACGTCGGGAACTAAAGAGGTGGACGAGAGCGGGTGAGAAGAAAGCGATGCTCCCCAGGAACATCAGAGAGGAAAGAAGAACTTTGGATGTTCTCGACGAAAGCAGAAGTACAAAAAACATCTCTAGACGAAGAGCAGACTTTACTGTGCATGTTGTCTATTTAGCAGAGGTGAAAGTAATGGATTACAAGTACTCACGTTACTGTAATTGAGTTGCTTACAT
This sequence comes from Gouania willdenowi, assembly GCF_900634775.1. Lineage (NCBI taxonomy): Eukaryota > Metazoa > Chordata > Actinopteri > Blenniiformes > Gobiesocidae > Gouania > Gouania willdenowi. Next base: position 29,932,250 of record NC_041053.1, on the reverse strand, counting down.
GGGTACTTGTACTTTTTTTAGTATATTTCTACATCAGTAATTTAACTTGTACTTAAGTACATTTTTAAAGAAGTGCAGTAATTTGTTACATTTCTACACCCAACTGTCACTGAGTAAATTCTTTTTTTTTTTTTTTTTTTTTAAATGATCAATGGACATTGTGAAAAATGAAATGACCAGACAACAACTAAATGTATCATATCATAGCCGACCAATCAGATTAAAAGTATAATGCATGGCGCTTAAACAGCATTAAATGCTTTAGAGCAGAGGTTCTCAACTGGTCTCACCCTGGGACCCACATTTTGCTACAGCCATTAAATCGCAACCCCCTTTTTTTTTAAAGAAGTCAACCAACCAAATTTAGTTTTTCAAAAAAAGCTGATGCAAACACACATATACAGTATAATATTTATATTATATAATATCTATATATTTTTCTGTGCTACAAAAGAAAAGTTTCTTTCAAAATCAGAGACAATAAGTATTTATTTATATTTGACCAACTGTACGCGACCCACCTAGTACAGGTCCGCGACCCAAATTTGGGTCCCGACCCAGCAGTTGAGAATCGCTGCTTTAGAATTCATAAAGAGCATTTAAAACTCATAGATTTATCTGTACTTAGAGCCTGAGGATTTTATTTATTTTTTATTTTAAATTGAATTCATTGGTATATTTTTTTTTTTTTTTTAAAGAACTGTACATTTTGAAAAAAACTTTTATTTTATACAGATTACTTTGTGGAAAATAAATGAAGATCCAATTGTGCAAGACTTGGTCTCTTCCTTTTTAAGTTTATACATGAGATGTTTACTGTATGCAAGGGAACCGTGGAAAGATTTATTACCAAGAATAAACGTAGGAGGTGAAAGGGACTCGTAACTTTTACTTTCAGTACGATTCAGTTGAGCTCCTTTTTACTTGTACTTGAGTACAATTTCAATCAAGTAACAGTATTTCTATACTTGAGTAGGACATTACATACGTACATTGATGCGTTTATTCAACACAGCAGTGGAATTGAGCAGTTGTGGCTGGTTAAGATTATTTGATCCAGGTGGTCAGAACCGTCGAAAAACAAGTCAAGCTGAAGAACGAATGAATGTGATGGAGGAAAGAAAGAAAGAACTATGAAGCACATACGCCGTTTGTTTGTGGGATTGGATCATTTATAGCACACGTGTCAAACTCAAGGACTGGGAGCCCTTTAGAGCATCAAACTCAGCCCAGCTTGAGAAAGTAGAAACAATAGAAAGACCACGTAACATTTTGTAATTTACCAACTAATTCAGTTGTAGATATTATCTCAGCCCCTGCAAATACAAAAATTCCATTAAAATCCACAATATTTGCAGAACTCAGTTTTCCACTTCTTATATCACATGACGTCAGTCATCTTTAATCTCAAATAGTTGAGAAATTTAAATTTCTCCAAAATCTGGCAAATTATTCTACAGAATTACCCCAAATTCTCAAAATCAGGTAAATTCAAGTGAATATCCTGCAGGAACCGATATACTCACATACTTTATTATTTATAAATCATTTATACGTGAAAGTGCAAACCAGGGCACGTTAATTCTGAATTTGATCTTTTTTTTTCACACAAAAAAACCACTTAAGATCAAACTGGTCCGTATTTGGACACTCCTGATTTATAGGTTATAAACACTACAATTAGACATTTGAAGACTTTTTTAGAGGAGATATTGTTTCTACAGTATAATGTTTCACCATCCACACATAAACACAATTTACAATCAACATAACAATGTGTGGCATCAGGAGGAAACAAATATCAAGTTAAGACTTCAAAAGAAATATATGAGAATGATTTTTCCTATTAAGGATTATATGTAATATAAATAGTAAACAATGAAAACAGATCATTAACCTAGGGCTAAAGATAAATATAAAAAAGACTTTCATAATGATGGGCGGTTATTTATTTATTTGTTTGCTTATCACCATTTCAACTAAAGATAATTTTAGAGTGGATCAGGATCAATATACTGATTCTGGATCACTTTAAAAACTGGAAAAATCTCTTTGTCATCATTGGCGAAATTAAAGAAATTCATATCTCTGTTCCTAACTGACTAATCTTTATGAACTTGACTCAGTTGTGTCAAGTTGGTTCTTCTATTACCCCAACCAAGTTTCATCTTCTCTCGGTACCTGCAGCCTTTGGGCCAGCTGGGCGTAGTACTCCTTCACATTCAGGACCTGGGTAATGTCCGGACTGCTGAATCGTACAGTTACAGCTCCACGCATCCCATCGTCTGGTCCCAGGAGACTTTCCACCTCCTGCTCCACAGAACATAGAAATAATAAATAATGAAGTACAGTATCATCACCTTGTGGCACGCATAGCATTTAAATGCTTGATTGCAGAACCAGTGTGAAAGATATTTGCTATCATATGCTAAACTTAACTCTGTGCACTCAAGACTCAACATGATTCATAGGTTTCTTTGAAGCCTTTGGGATAGTTAATTTACTAGGTTATGTATTTGAGGTTTTTAATCAATAAATATTCAAGTCAGGGAACACAGTTGAGTTTGGTGGGTCTTGTTTTGATTTATCCTTCAAGTATCTGTCCACGTTAAGGTAAAACACATGTGGCAGTGGTTAGCATCACTGCTATAAAGACCTTTACCCCTAACCACAAGTTTTTCTCTTTGCTCTGCCAATCCAGAAGACAGAAGTTTAAATCCCTGAGTTTTTGCGGTGCTTTTGGGTTTTTTCCCTAACCACGGATGTCTTGTTTGTTTTAGTTCTCAGACATTCATCGGTATTCTGTTTCGTTAATCCACAATCTTTTGTCTTGGTGTGCGGATCTGGCTTCTTCTGCTTTTCTAAATCTCCGTGTTTCGTCACTACGTGTTGATCGGTTGGTTAGGTTTTCCGTCCTCACTCGTCTTCACTCAGGCAAAGCTCCAACTCCTGAATTATTTTCCATGCACTAACAAAGATGCGTTTGTCGAATCATTTGTAAAACTTTGAAAAATGCATAAAATGTGATCGTGTCAGCACCGTTTCCATGACAGGGTCTATTAAAGGAAGTCAAAACCACATCTGATGATTGCACGTGTGACAGTCACGTCCAATATTTGAAAACAAAAGCCTGCTTTTCTGATATTGATTTATATTCAATTATTGTCATAAATTCGTCCGAGATGTTTTACTTTAAAAAATGTTAAATTGAGGAGGAAAAACGTCACTGTGACAATAACTCCCCTAAAGATTTCCTCATGAAAGTGAAACAAGATGGAATGTATTCCACAAAATGTTGATTTTTGTTGACTGTACATCAACAATGACAGGGGGCTTCACACGTGTGTCTCATCATTTCAATGTGTTCACCTCCAGGTGAGAACCTCACATTCATCACAGAGAATGAACTGCTACTGAGCTGCTGTGGCAGACCCACGTTGTTTCTCCATTTTACTGCACCCAGGCAGTAACATGGCGACTGATCTTTGGGGGGGGGGGGTGAGTGGTGGGGGTTAAGGGCCTACCCAACAGCGCTGGTAATAACAACTGTTATTAAAACAAAGGCAACTTCTGCTTTCATGTGTTATTCAGCTGCACTTCTCAGGCCGAGAGTTATGGTGCGTATGCCAGAGGGAGGGTGCGTAGCGCTGAGCGACCTCGCCTTGGCGAGAGGAAACATGGAGTGATGAAGGAGCTGCTTCGCTCTCTGTACCGTCAGCAGACTGATCTGATACTGAGCTGTGTCTGTCATCTCCTGGTGAGGTGGAGAAAATTATAGGAGCGGTACAGAGCAGGGCTTGTGAGTGTGAGTGTGTGGGGGGGGGGGTAATTAATACAGTAATGGTACAAAGATTCTGATTTCATTTTTTAAGTAAGCTGCAGGAGATGATAGGGATAGTGAGAGGCCTATAAGATCAATACATTTGAAATAATTTGCTTGAAAAAAAAATGTATGAAATTGCCTTTGTTTTGATCTCCACTGTAAACACACCGTTTATTGACTTTAAAGTTTCCCACATTGCATTGTGGGATGTGAAGTCGCATTGAAGTGTTTTTTCTTCTGTTTGCCCCCCAAAGACTCTGCTGAAGTGACTTCCCAACACATTTCTGCTATTTTCACAAACTGAAAGTTGCGTACTGACAGATGTTTATTTTGGTGTTTACACAGAAAGATCCCAATCCGGCCGATATTAAATGTCTCAGGAGTGAGGTGATATCACAGGGAATACTGGGAACAAACTACAACCAAAATGGTTTCAAGAAAATCACTGTCCTCCATGGCTGGAAAGAAATCCCAGTAAGAATGAAGTATGCATCAGTCTACGGGACTCCACATCCCATAATGCAATTCGTAAAACTTTTACGACGTGAAACTGTTTACAGTGGAGATCAAACCAAACATTTACATCTTTTTTCGAGCAAACGATCTTCGGTTTACTGATCTATGAGGTCAATATGTTAATAAAACATAACACGCACCATTTGTGGAACCTTTTCCAAACAGTCGAAGTTCTGACAACTGTAACCATGATTATAAACAACCTCATCACCGACCCATTATGTGCCTTTGCTTAACTATGTCTGTCTTTCCTGTGTAAGCAAACACTTTGTTAAATTGTCTAGTGAAGGGAAAGCATTCACCGTTCTGTCTCCACTGGTATCTACTCGTACTACCACTCCACGTAGGCTGTCACTTCCTGTAGTTTCTGTGCGTCCTCCTGTTTCTGGTTTGTGCAGAGTCAAGCAAAGCTGCGCGTGTCATATTTACCACAAACATAGAATGATGCTCAGCGTAAACCTTTGAGACATTCAGCGCCAAACATTCCCTTTTCCTGTTTAGAGTCTATTAAAAAGTGTTTCATTCCTCCCTCCACATGCAGTACAACTCTGTGCAGAGGTTAGTGGGGTCATCACAGCTGTGTTTGTCGCACCAGATCTGGGCATTCCTCCAACACTGCTGTCTGACCTGAGTGCCACATTTTCAGCCACTTTCACGGCTGTAAACTGTTGTTGTTTGGCCACGCTGCGGCTACACACACTCTCCGTCTGTCTCACCGTGCTGTGCTGGGCCTCCATGCTGGCCAGCTGCTCCTCGTAGATGGCAACTTGCTCTCTCAGCGCCAAACACTTGGCTGTCGCAGCATCCACTTCCTGCAAAGGAACTAAAGTCAGCAGATGCTGGAAGGAGAAATGTTCAACTTCATTTATTGAAAGGAGTTAAACAGAAATGTTCCTATGTAAGGCATAGATAGACATTTTAACCCCCCCCCAGGACCAACATGCAGCATCACCCCCTCCGTTCACTGAACAGCAAGTCGACGCCGCAATGCAGAGGAGAGAGAAGGAGCAGGAATAGGAGAAACAGGGGCTAACTAGACACAAAAGACTTGTCATCCAATCCATTTGCCAGCGGGGCTCCTCCGCTCATCCACTCTTTTAGAGCACCGGATTAATTGGTGTTGGATGCAATTAGTGTCAGCATCCACATTGTGGAACAGAGGGAGCGTTTATAGTGAAGAGATAGGGGATTCTCGCTGGGAGCGAGTCAAGAATGTTGATTTACTGCTGAAAGCAAACTTATTCAAGTTCCTGCTGTGACACTGTTAGAAAAAAAAAAAAAAGAAAGAAAAACAGCAGCAGCAGCTTGTGAACAAACTGGCAAATCCCTTGAATTTCAGTGTAAATAAATACACAACTATCTTAATATTTACTCAAGTAGTTTCCATTGACTTTATGTCCCCACTCAAACAAATGTAATCTAATGTACAATCAGAGCATAACAGTGCTTATCATTACAATGTACCCCCCATTAAGGGTACAGTTACATTTAAATAAAAAAAACACACAATATGTCCCATTTTTGGTGATTAGCTGCGATCAACTCATGAAAGTTCATTGAGTTGATATAGAAACAGTTTATTGTGGTTAACCCTCCTCTCCCAGACAGCTTCACTCTTTTTCGTTTCCCACCAACTTTTTTCAGCCTGCAGCTGCTTCCAATTCAAAAATTGAACAAGTGAGCCAGCAGAAGCATTGTAACACTGCACTGTAGCCTCTGTTACAGTCGGAGGGTAGAATCTTTGAATTTGACCCGTGTGTGTGAATGTCAGAGAGGGGAGGGGTGAGGTGGTTTGGCTTGCACTGGATCACAAGTTCAAATTATGATCAACAGGCATCAGATGGTGGACCAGAGGATCAGCTGTGCAGGGGAAAAGAGATGCAGCACAACACTGCCACATAGTGGTGGAAGGACATCAACACATGCAACACCATCTCTTTTATTAAAAGATTCTTCTACTCAGTTATTAATGCTTTCAACATGATTTTTAGGTTTTGTCATATTTTAAGTCATTATATCTGTTTTGGTTATTTTTTGCGATCTGTTTGTGTGTATTTCTGTCATTTTCTGCATTTTTGTTGTCGATTGGTGTGTTTTGGGGTCACTTTCATGACATAATTAATCTGGGTATGTAGTGTTCAACTTAATAGAAATATAAAAAATGAAAACAAACCATATCTGTTGTGTAGGAGATTGTGTGGATTTTTTTAATATTCAATTTGCAGGTGTATAAGAACAAAAATACAAGTTATGATGACTGTGATTACTGTAGTTCTGTGCTCAGCATTTAGGACAAAATGATGATTGAATGATTTGTTTTGGTACACCATTTCTCCACTTGTCTCTTTACGTTACCTCACTGATCATCTGTCGCTCCTGCTGGATGAGAATCCTCTGCTGGGCCACTTCCTCATACTTATTCTGCATCCGTTGGAGCTCCTTGTTCAGCTCCTCTGTGTCACACAGTATCTCATCCTGTGGGCGACACAGCACACAGTGAAGGATGCTGATAGGCCAACCTGTCACTGACACACTGTGGTCACACTGTGTGAGATGGAAACCAGACATGCTCATAAGATGATGTAAGAAGAGTCAAATAAGGCCTGAGAGTTGCGGACACACCCAGCTACACCCTACGCCAGGGTTTTTCTAACTTGGGGTCGCCTGAAATGTATAGTAATAATAATAAAACATAAAAATTACTGATCAAAATTACATTTTTATATTTTACATTTTTTTGATGTATTTATTAATCTATGTTTTTATTATTTTGAACAAAAATCAACACGTAATTCAAGGATTATGCGCATGAACATGGTACATGAAAAAATATCGTTCCCAAGTTCCCAGTTAAGCCCTTAAAATAATAAATAGAGTAAAAGAATAATAGTATAAAATATCAAAAATAGAAAAAACCTGTAATATGAATAGAATATATACAAAAATAATACAAATATACAATGATATACAAAGCAATAGTGACAATTATATCACAGAAATACATAGAGAGTCCAGGAAGGAGCAGAAAGCTAAGAACTTAAATTATTATTGTTATTTTTCAAAATTAAAACACCACACACTGTATTCTTCACTTTCTCAAATTTAAATCTAGTTCAAATAAAAAGCAGAATGAAAATATCTGAGCTGGTGCATATTGTCACTTTGTATTGGTAACAGTATAATAAACATGATCAAAAAACGAATTTTAGTGAAAGAAAGTCCGTGTGATATAAACATGGGGTCATAACAAGAAAAATGTTAGGAACTAATGCCCTACCCTCTGTCTCTGCAGTCTGTCCACCACTGCATCCAGACTGTGGACTGGTTCGTTCCCAGTGGAGACTGTGGTGTCCGTCTGCCTGTTTAGATTCTCTTTTAGATCCCAGATCTGTTGTTCCAGAGTCTCGTTCTCCTCCTCGAAACAATGGGCCTTAAGGGCAAAAGGTCACATCAGCACATAAAGGTGGACAGTAAAAAGCTATATTGGCAGCAGTGGAAGCATCTTTTCTCACCACTTGAATCAGATTGACCAGGCGGTCGTTGAGGGCGGCGATAACTGAGCGGTCATGGACAAACTGGTCAAGACCTGTTTTATTTAAAGTCCTCGCAGCGACAAAATCCAACTTATCACAGTCGCACTCATCGACAGAAGAACGCCTGAGAGGATGGAGAGAAAGATCACATATTGAAAAATGTCATTTAATTAACCCTCCTATCATCCTCAAATATTTCAAACACATTTTACCCTTGGGGTCAATCTGACCCCAGGGATATTTTCCTCCAAAAAATGATTTTTAGAAAATTGTCAGGTACTTTATTTATTTTTTGAATACATAAATAACCCCTTGATAATTAAACCTTGACCTGTTCTCTAGCGCCACCGTCAGGCCAAACTTTTAAATTAGAATGAATTTATCTTGAATAGTTTTCATCCAAATCCTCTCAAATTTATTGACAACATTAATGACCACAAGAGTTTGATCCCTATTTGTTGCAATGATGATATGACAATTCCTACTGCGCCACCATCAAGTCAAACGTTCCGTTTCACTGTATTTTGAAAATCTTTCATCCAAATAGGTTCTAATTTTGGGTGCACATTCATGACTCGTACATAATGAACCCCCCTTTCCTCTCATCAACATGTTTATTTACATATTTTATCTTCTTTTTTGTTACATATTTGGGGTTATTCACTATAAAGTCCTCTGTCTCAGACACATCCTCCTCTACGTCACTTTTACTGTGAAAGAGCTGTTGTAGGGAGGTGTAGGGATGTCACACATGAGTCACACAAGTAGTTTTATGCAGCTAAAACAGCTTGGGGTCAAACTGACCCCAGAAGAACACCATTGCATGCAATATGCATTCAGGACATTGGAAAAAATACTATCATGATGATTTCATGCTTTAACAATTGTTTCCCTCAAATTAGGAAAAATCATGAATTATGAAGCAAAAGAGAAAAAAAATTCAACTGTTATTTTTTTTAATGATAAACATTGAATGGGGTCAAATTGACCACATGGATAATAGGAGGGTTAAGATGAGTACTTTATATAAATGTCGACCAACATCTTCACACTGGTAGGAAACCCTGGTGCACTGACCTGGCAGAGGCGCTGTACTGCCTACTGTTTGGACCCCAGCGTTCCTCCTCAAAGAGCCGACGGTAGGAAGACACTCTGAGCACAGCCATGGACGCAAGAGATTTGGTCTGAGCTACAACAAAACAGGCAAATGGTGACAGCATGGTGAAGTTGGGCTTTATACTGGGACGGAATGTGGCACTGAAGTGCAGCAGGACAACTATAGCCTGAGCATCAACCGGCAACCATTTCACACAGACCTGCAGAGAAAAAGGCGATGATCTGTTATCTCAGAGATGATCCTCCTGTAGCTCCATCTAAATAAATTTAGTCTACACCCTAGCTTCGACTTAGGCCTGCATCGGGTTCCAGAGGTGCAAATTCAAGTTACATGACTTGGACTCAAGTCACAAATTTGATTACGTTAGACTTGACTTGACAAAATAACAAAGGACTTGCAACTCAACTTAGACTTGATAACAAATGACTCGCGACTTAACTCGGACTTCAGCCTGTAGACTCTGGATGACTTGACATCCTGCCCTTCCATGACAAAATATTTTCTAAAATTTATAAAACTATTATTAACCTCTGCTGGACGATACTCTGCGATCCGACTCTGATTGACAGGTCCACCTTTAAACAAACTGGTAGCCAATCAGGAAACAGTTGAAAATATCAAGCGAGGTAGAAATGTGCACGCACGAGCAGAGAAAATGATTCCAAGAGTGATAACCTTTGGATTTAAAGATTATACCATCATTAATAATTGATTTGGAAATATTATACCTTGTTCTACATCCCAGTATGATTATTGTTTGTTTGGTTAACAGAAACATTTTGCAAATTTTAAAGAGGTGCTGGATTGATTTGTTTACATCAGCATTATTTGACAAATACTCTGTTCAAGTAATTCATTGTTTATATCAGTTAGATAAACTTGTTCTGTAAAACTGCACCAGCTGTGGTACAATATGTACTCTTGACTTGTTAAGACTTGTAAATGAAAGATAAAGACTGTTGACTTGACTGTCTTTACTTGGGACTTGACTCAGGACTTTAGTGACATTTATTTATATCCTTTATTTAACCAGATAAAAGCCTCATTGAGATTAGAAATCTCTTTTTCAACAGGGACCTGGCATGGCAGCAGGAGACAAAGTTACAACAATAATAAATACATTCATACATCAGTACATCAAAAACCAGCAGTTCTGGAGACACCAGCTCAAGATGACGAGTCATCAGAATTAAAAACAGTAACATTGTCCAAGTCTAGCTCTTTCCTGGTCCTTTAACAAAGATTTAAATTTTCCAACAGTGACCAGATCTGTTAGTTTCATATCAATCTACAAACTGTTTCATGACTTCAGACTTACTTGAGACGCTAGATTAGAAGCAGTGACTTGTTCCCACCTTTGTTGGTTTCTTTAGGAAGGCGTGTGTGTGTGTGTGTGTGGTAATTTTGAGTTTTGTATTGGGTGAAACGTGTTTTTTTTTTTTTCATTTTCTAATTTCATCATTCGCATTCAAATGGTGATTTTTCCTTAAGAGATTTTTGAGGAACAATTATTTTCAGTTAAGATATCTAAAAAGAATGTATTTTTGTTTAAAAGCTATAAAAAGTTGCAAACCAAAAGTTTTGGTTTTTTTTTTTTTATTATTGTTATTAGAAAGTCAAGGCTTTAAAAGCAAAAACTAAATAAGTGTTACGGCAATTTCTATATTCATCATAATATCGTCAAATGTGTGTTCATGTGTACAATTTGTCATGTTTTAATACATGATGACTCCATTACTCTTTGCACTTTTGAACAGCTGAATCATGTTAGATTAAACAGTACAGATCGTATTGTACTGAAGGCCAAAACTCAAACTCATGTGCAGATATGCACGCACACACACACTATCAAGGATAGATAAGAGTGGCGCCCAATCTTCCTCATAATATACACGTCTTCATCATCCTCAAATGTTTCCACTGTTGGGCATCTGACTCCCTCCTTCTCCTCACCTCAGGGTGGAACTTTTTCTGTTATCTGTATAAAAGCTTAAGCTGTGAAACTGTTAGTTAGAGTGGGTCTTGCCTTTTTGCTCTGCCACGAGCCTTTTGCCTTTCATTCTTTCAGGATAGAAGCTTCTTTTTTTACTCCTTTTTTCTTTAATTTTATAATAAATCTTTTTTATAAAATCATCAATACCTCGCCTGGACTCCATCATTCAACCAGAGCAATAAATCATGTCTCCAAATGAAGTCAACCGCAAATTTGCCCTGACATAAGTTTAATATTTTGTTTGAGTATTTGTTTATATAACATGTTAGGTGTTTATGTTTTGTTTCCCAAAAAGAGACTACTAAAAGGTTTACTTTTTATAAATAAATATCTGTGACAGGATTATTGCATTTGAAGTATGGTTGTGTGGTGTCCTTATTTATTTTAATTAAGTCAAGAAAGCAAAATTCTGGAAAAAATTAAAGGAGGTAAATTCAGGGATAAAAAATAAATCAAACAGTTCAAACAACTAATTACTATCACAAAATATAACATAGCTACTTGGGACAAGGTAGGCAGTCAAGAGTGTTTAAAAAAATATATATAGTCTTGAAAAGAAAAATGGATTTATAGATTATTTTTATTTCTTTAAATAAATTAAAAGTACCAAAATTTTAAAACAAGCGTTTTCTTGTGTACAGTGAGAAATAATTTTGACAAACTGACAAAACTGAATGAATCCACTTTTACAGTGCCATGCTATAACAAATAAAATCAAATTAAACAGTAATGACTTCTCGTAAATAAAACAAAATCAATGAGAGGTAAAGGTGAATTAAAAGGCTGCTGAGAAACTGTTCTCCTAGATCTGGAGGAAATGTTCCCTCAAGCTTTTGCCCACATGAGGGCAAAGCTCTCATCAATTACACAAGATGATAAATAAGAAACAAATAAGGATGGATGTGCGGATTAGTGACAGGAAGTGTATGCGTTTTCCTTTTAGGTACATGGTCTCGTGTCCTTTCCAGATAAATGAGACCACTTCAGAATGATCCATAGCATCTGTTCAGTGAAACTCTACCAGAGCAGGTCCTACTTAGTGGGCTCCACATTGGGTTTGTTGATTTTTAATAATCACATGATAATTTTTGACAGTAACAGGGTGAAACAAATGTGGTGGCGAGAATGAAAGCACACAAAAACAAGGTGTGCAGCTGCAGAATGACGAGCCATGATAATATATGCTGCCAAATCTGCACCCATTAAAATACTGCATCATTTAAAGCTTGAAATTTACCCTTCAGTGTTTACCTGAAACAATGCACGATGGGCTTTGAGCTGTGGCATTGCTAAGGGAACGTATACGTACAGTATTTCCACACAGACGAACGCACACCTTATCATCCTCGTTATAGACGCCGTCACAAATTCACACCACTAAACAGACGTCTGAGAAGACAACCACAAGTTACACCATTTAAAACATCTGGAACTAAAGCGGGTGGATATTCACTCCATTATAATCCACCAGGAAGTCAGAGAACTGACTTGCTTCACAACTCCAGAGGAAGTGACTGAGCAGGAGATAAGGCGTCACACAGCAGACGATCACATTATCACAAAAACAAGCAGTACAAACTATAGGTAAACAAAACATTAAAAAATAAAATAATCAAAGCATTTAAATAACTGCTAAAATACCGCTTATACTGTACCCCTCAGCTCATGTGCAGCAAAACAAATGATTGTCCTAATTATTCTAAAGCTAAAAACATTCCTATCGACAAAGACAAGTACACACTTTTCGTCTATGTCCTTAGATCATCATAAAGTAACTCTCCTAAACTTTAGTGTATGTGAGATTAACGCAACATTTATGGATACATAGTGTTTCTGTTAAATAACCACTCTCTGTTGGGGCTAATTTTGGCATGAGCACCGATGATAACAACATGTGTCGCTCTAGTCTGGAGGCACAGATTCTGTACGTCGTCTCAAAGTGCATCTGCTTCCACATTCAGCGTTCCCGTCTGTTCGTGACACTCGCTCAATTCACGCTGAAAGGATCTGTTACGTTTTTTTTTTTTTAGGATAAGTGCAGACTGTTCCTCCGCTCGTAGCAGATTACCACACGTGTAGAATGTTTGTCTCTACAAAAAAAAAAAAAACTGCAAACTGGGGTCAGAAATTAGAATCTCATCACTCCTCATCTGTGGACATCAGGAAGCCCAGGATGAAGTTGATAGCTTTCTGCCTTTCATGAGGCGTTTGCCTGCCTGACAGGGTGGGAGGCGGTCGGATGAGGAGGCTGCCAAAGAGAGTTGCTGAAAAACAAACAGAGATTGTGTTAAAAAATGTATAAAATTTTAAAAAAATAAACAAGAAAATAGTCTGTATTCAAAAAATAAAGTTACCTATGAGGCTGGCAGTGAGATTGTTGTTATTAGTGTGTTTGAGGAGCTCTTTCAGGAAGGCCATTATGTAGCGAAAGACATTTCGGTGAGACCGGGGCAGCTGGGAAATCAGCTGTGATGAGAGACAAAGAGAAGATTCATGTTGCAGTGTCAGCACTAATGCAGCATTCCACTGGATGCGCACCTGCTCCGAAACTGCTCCGCCGCGTAACTGCAGCGCAATCTGTTGTCCGGCAATCCCCACCGCCTCCTGTTGTACTGCTTATCTGTTACAGCAAGGACTCAGAGGATCCTGCTAATTCATGTGTAATCACGCAATCTATACGTGATTCAACCATGGATAAGTGCAATATGTATATGTGAAATACAAAAAAAATAAATAAATAAATGAAATACAATTTTAAAAGTGCTCGGACCGGGCAAAACGTGGTATCAACGGAAAGATATGGTCCCCCCAAGTCTGAATCTGTGCTTGGTTTTTGGGTTGAGTCCAAATTGCGCCCGCTAGAGCTGATAAGCACAAAAAAGTGCTAATTTTGTCAAAAAATGTGGTAAAAGCAGACAGGTTTTATTCCCCTAAATCTGATTATGTGCTTTGTTTTCAGCTAGAGTCTGAAATGGGTCCATTGGAGGCCCCGGAAGGTCTGTGTTTCCCTCTACCAGGGACAACCTCAGCCAATGGATGGATCCACCTTGAACACAAAGTAGTTTATTTTGAAAATAATCTGGGTATTTTATTATGTGTCTATGCACTACTTCCTGTCCCGCACGGCCTTATCTTTGTAAAATTTCTGCAGCACAGCTCTGGTGTCAAATATAGAAATTGACACAGCGACTTTAATAGAAACCTATTAGCTAAATTGCGGTTCCGCAGCAGTTTCGGATGCGGTGGAAATTGGGGGTGATGCAGCATTTCTCTGTTCTCTGACTCTCACCTGTTTGCACAGGCGGCTGTCGTGAGCACAGTCGAGGCACCGCTGGTAGAGCTCGTAACAAACCACGGGCTCTGGCAAAGCCTCCAAGAAGATGAGCAGCGCTTCAGCTACAGAGTGGTTACATCCAGCTGCGTCCACAGTGAAGGAAAAGTAAGGATTCATGAAGAACTGTGGGACTGAACTGTAGAGAGAAAATCTCCAGCACTAATGCTGTGGTTCATTTCTGCAGAAAATCAACTTAAAAGTAAAAAAGGAAGTGATAAACAGATGATGAATTACATTTTGTTTTATCAAACCAGCAGCCTCCTTTTGAGAATTGTTCTTCTTATTACAATAATTTAAATTCAACACTGTAATATCTTTGTGTGCATAAGACTTTTACAAATTTAGAGTACGGTAATAATTTAAGGTGAAAAAAATTTGTTACATTATCAGCTGATATTTGCACTGAAATATAATTTTTTTTATTCTACATGTCAGTATCTGTATCAGTCATCTTTTCTTGACAAATATGCATGGTTTTACTTGCAAAAAAAAAAAAAGGAAAAGAAAAGGCATGAGAAACTTTAGATGGGGAAAATACGTAAAAAGAGCTGTTTGAGACATTTTAAAAATAAAAATAGCACTTTTTGCATTACTGAAGTTAAATCAGTTTTTTCAAAGATAACATTTAATACATGCTGTGGAGCATCACATTAAAAGTTAGGATTAATGTGTAAATTCCATTAAGAATTATTCATATAATTATATTTATATATAATATGACCTAAAATTAGGCTGGGTAAGAAAGGGTCTATGTATATGTGTGTATATTATAAGATATACTGTATATATATTAGATATATATATATATCTCAGTATTGGAAAATATGGCACACCAGATATCACAAAAACTAACTGTCATAACAATCCTTAAATACAACCATTGCACATTACTTTCATTAGTCCAATGATAGCACTGTGATGGTATCTAATCAAAGTGCAAGTGTTATCTTTACATATTTCTGTTTAATGCCAATAATGGTAGTTTGATCACAATAGAAGGCCAAACAGTGAGAGGCAGATTTACACTGTGTCAATAAATAGGCACAAAATTATCTTGCATGCTTGAATTAGGAGTGTGACAATATTTCGATACAACGATATATCACAATATTTTTTTCGCACGATCGATTATCGATATGCTCGCACTAAGTATTGATTTAAAAAATATATAATTTTTTTTTTTTTTTGATTTAAAATTTATTTTATTATTTTCAAAACTTTTTCTGATTTTTCACTAAAATGTGCAGGTTCGTCTTCACAGAAATGTTGTAACTGTTTGTTGAAGGAACCAATATAGTGTTTACTGGAATATTGCACTATACTGGTGTCACTGGTAAGAAAAGACCCTATTTTTTGTTTACAGAAAGCACTATTAGAGATACTTATTAGTTTACATTGGCATGTTGACACTTATTTACAGAAATGTTGCACTAAAATAGTGTCACTGTTCATAGGACACTTTTTCAATTTGCCAAGCTTGTCTTTGTATTTTTTCACTTCATCTTTTTTTTCCCCTTATGTCATAGATTATTTTAGATTGATTTCTGACCAAAAAATATTGATAATCGCAGCCTTTTCATGAGATAATTGTTATCGTGAGCTTTGTATTGCGTATTGTATTGTGAGGTACCCAGAGGTTCCCACCCCGAGCTTGAATACTTAAATACTAGATGCGTGCTCAACACGGAGAATGTAGAACAGCCGAGTGAGCGAAAGCGCAAAATTAAATGTGAAGCCGTTAACTTTGAAGTGATAGTGACGTTTGAGCGTGTTTTCACAGGAGCAGACCTTTCTAAGATCAGACCCTGAGACGTAATCACACTGAAATTATAAAATAGTCAGCACTCTTGTTGTGTTTCCTGCTCTTGTTCATTTCACTCTGTAAAATCCAGTCGAGTGGGACTGGTTTAATGAGGATACGAATATAGTCCGGGATGCTGGTGTCCAGACAGTCGATGATGCTCTGCAGCTCCTCCTGTAAGCCTGGCGTCTGAAACAGATCCTCCTGGGAAACACACGTGGATCCAGTTCATAATTGTCAAAATGTGTTGGTGTCAGGAGTGCAAAGACAACATATAAAGATATTCCTCATTTCTTTTATTGTTGAAACTCACCTGATTATAGGACTTGGTGAAGAGGTGGTTGACTAGAATCCACACTTCCTTTGGGATTTTTAGGGGTTTGTCCTCACTACTGGCCCCATCGGCCACCAGGAAGCTCATCTTGGACTTTTCCTGCTGAGAGAAATATCACCATATAGTTATATATATATTTTCATCGTAAACAATAATTGTATTCACAGAAGTTAGTGCTGTGAATACAATGCTGAATATTGTGATTCAAGATATATCGAGTTTTCTATTTTGGCGTTATGGAAAATGACAATATCGCCTATATCGAGATTTCATTTATACAATAACAGTACAAATCACATCACACAAGTGTTTAATATTATTCATAGAGTACAGTCAAACAGTGTCCTTTACAATTTTCCATATTTCTGATATATATTTTAAAGCTTTTTGTATTAAAATACTTGTTTTAGGAATCGCTGCTTTCGTTACTTCTCAGAACAGCATGAAAAGCTTAGTTAGATGATCACTGAGTGCGTCCTAACCCAGACCTTCCTCAAAACAAGCCACACTACAGAACTCACTCACACTTGCTGTCCCCTAGAGGAGAAAAAGCCAAATAGCGCAGTTATTCATTAATAAATGTGCCTGTGTGGTATTTTTCATCAGCAAATTTAACCTAGAATTGTCTGTCTGGAAAAACTTTATTGAGTTAAAAATATATAGATTTATATCGTATATCGCCATTTTGGTCCATATTGCCCAGCCCTAGCAGAAGTTAATGTTGTTTTTGTTATATATAAACTCAAATGAATATACAGCCCACCTGCCCCACGGGGTGACAGTAACTGGATTTCACTCAGTAGATTTAATATTTATCTCGACAGTTACAGACATGATGGATGCACACAAACAGCCGCAGTTAGTGATGCGGGAGGTAGAGGAAGGTAGAAACTACAAGTATCCACAAATACAAACTGCAAACAGCTGCTTTAAAAGAAAGAGGAACAAAGCTACACCTTCATCTTTTTGGAAATACTATGGCTATGTGTTCGAAATGGCAAACTCCAAATTATTCACAACAAACACAATGAGTATATACTGTCTACGTTATACTATAAGTGTGATTTAACTATGGTGAGCGTTCCCACTGATGTATACTTCAAGTTTCCAAAAATGCATTTCAAACAACAACAAAAACTGAGGCTAAATAACTCACTAATAATAATAATAATAATAATAATAATAATAATAATAATAATAATAATAATAATAATAATAATCCACTTTTGAAAGTTCTGAAAACATTTTAAGTGAGAAAGTGACCATGTAGAATATTAACATGTGAGTAAACTTCTGGTTAACTGCAAAACAAGAGCCCCTACTTACAATAGTGTCAAACTAATGAAAGACAAAAAGAGATGCTTTTATTTTGAAAAGGGGTTGTTTGACTTTTAGCTTGACGGTCCCAGGACAATTTTACGTTTCACTCGCAATGCATCATGGGATGGTTGAGTATGACCCACTGTGCATACTTAGGAAATGTCCCAATATAGTATACATATGGGATTTTCTCGCATACTCAATCTTTCCATGCTATCTCATGTGAACGCACTACATACTAATTTTGATATTAGACATACCATCTTATGAGTAGTACGTTAGTATGCAATTTTGAACACAGCTTAAATCAACTAACGATATGGGAAGTGTGGAGCGTAATCAATTAAACATTAACAGTGACTCAGATTGAGGAGCAGGTCATTCAGTGACCTTTGACCTTTAATCTAACTGATTAATTAAATTCCTACTCACTCAAAACCACTACATGAATCTATGCTATCCTCATCCTTGTCCTGTGACCAATCATAAATCATCATAAACTCACATTTATACAAGTCTTCTATTGTTTGAATCCCATTGTATATATCAGTGGGACTTTCACCAGTTGGTTTTTATGACTGGCGTGTCAACACTGTGCCATAAAAGCACAACAAACAGGCCTCGTAACCAAGGTGACATTCATCCAGTTCAGATGTGATGGTTTTTACCTTTTCCATGTAGCTGTCCTCTCCCTGTGCAAGATGTCAGCCCACAACCACAGTGGAGATTTGGAAAAGGAATGATGAAGGCAGAGAAGAAAAAAAAAGCAACAAAAAAAAAAAAAAAACAAGAGCAGAGAGAGCAACGTAGATGCAAGTTTTAGCTCTAAAACAGAATGAGAAAAGCAGATCATTGAGTCTTTCTTTCTCCAATCATCAAAGCAGTAGGAATCACCACACAAGTAGAAGAAAATGATAGTTAAAGCACAAATAAAAACGTGCTGAATGCTTCCGACAGTTCTCTTTAAAGTCAATGCAGATTTGACTTTAAAGAGTCAAAAGGAGACAGTGATGGTCATGTGAGGAAGAATTTTTTTCATGAAACAACAGGTTAAAGAAGGTTCAGCCCATCAGCCTTTCCTCTCCTCTAGGAGCTCCCTGCCTCGGTTTCTGTCACTTCCTCATTCCTCTCATTGTCAGAAGTATGCAGCGTAACACTCTCAAACTGCCCAAACATAGACTTTATCTGTGACTGGGTTTAGTTTGAACGTGAAGAGTAAAACAAGCCCTCACATGTAACACGCTGGTGTCAGGCTTTACACAGCAGCAGAAAGATTACCATCCTAGTTAGGCTGCTCTCTACACCAGGGGTCACCAACATGGTGTCTACGGGCACCAGGTAGCTCGCATGGACAATGTGAGGGGCCCTCAGGAGCTCTCGTCACCAATGAGCTCCACTTTCCAGGATTCAAACTCAAAAAAATAAATATATATGATGGATGTGGTTGGTACTTTTAAATGTCAATACTGCTGTTAAAGTTTTAGTATTAAATTAACCTTCTTTAAATGTTTATTTTCACTGAAACATTGTGACAAATGTTTTTAAGTGATGTTGTAGATTTGGTGTATGGGATGTGGTATGTTATATATTATAATATAAGATATATTTTTAAAAACGGACAGCGGATTTTCAAAAAATATGACAATTAACTTTTAGAAATGTTACATGTTATACACATTTTTTACATTATTATCCTATGTTGGTATTTGTTTTACACTATTATCTTATGTTGATATTTATTTTTTTGCACTATTATCCTATGTCAGTGTTTTTTTTTTAAATTTTTTTTTACTTTATCCTGTTGTTTATGTTGTTGCTTTTTGCACTATTATTATTATATTTTGATATTTAGTTTTTTGCACTATTGTCCTATGTTGGTATTTTTTTTGCACCATTATTATATGTTGGTATTTATTTTTTGCACTGTTATCCTATGTTGGTAGCTAGTCAAATAGGAAGATGATAATTTTCTATGAAATGTAATAAAAATTACACAATAGCATACGTTAGGAGAAATAAAGTGTTGCATGTTGAAACATTTCCTACATTTTTAAGATATTGCTATCCTTCCTTATTATCTTACCCTCTAATTAAAGTGAAATCATGAACAATTAGCATTTAAATTAAAAATAAAATTAAATTGGGTTTTTTGCCTTTATATATATATATGTGTTGGTACACATACATTGAAATTTGTCCTCTGCATTTTAACCCATCCCTGGGGAGCAGTCAGCAGCCATTTTGCGGCCCCTGGGGAGCAGTTCGGGGTTAAGGGACTTGCTCAACATCCCACAGTGATGGCCCAGGAGAGGTTTGAACCGGCAACCCTCCGATTACAAGCCTTAACCACTAGGCCACCACTCCCCTAAAAGTTCTATTCTAACTGATAGCCCTATTCAGTACCTCTGAAGTAGTTTGGGGACCTGTGCTCTACACAGTCTCACATTGAGTTATCTGACCGGCTGCTGATCAGCTTTCCCTCACCAGGTCAATGAGCTTGGTGATGGGGATCTCTCTGATGGGCTTCTTCATGCGACACAGGGTCTCCAGTGAAGTGCCGAAGCAGCTGGGCAAATAGTTTCCGGATATGGTGATGAAGTAGTCTTTGCCACGATCCAGGTGGAGCACCAGGATGTCCTCGATCTTGTCCTCTCCAGAGTTCAGCAGCGTGACAGAGTCTTTACTTACATACACCTCCAGGTAGATCTCCAGCGTCTCATCTGATGAGAACCATGAGGAGGTTTCAGAAAACTGTCACATTTAATATAAGGAAGCAAGCATCAAAATAATGTATCTGATGATACAATTCACGATTTGCGCATCACGGTGTGATATATCGTGATATCAAACAATATAATATATATCGCAATATCAATAACGACAAATTTCACCTTTAGAACTTCTGTGATATAAAATAAAATGTATTGAATTTTTTTAAACTTGCGAGAACAAGTAAATGGTAAGTAAGTGTAATTCAAGTACCAATATCAACAAAAAGACATTGTCATCAACATCCCTCGCCAGATTGGTTCTCATTATAACCTTTTCCTAAATGTCCTAAATCTGACTTAGATGTATACATAAGAAAATAGTATCACATTAGAATATAAAATTACTAACTATCTAAAACATCCCCTTTGAAGATACCTCAAACAGAGTAAAAACAATGGAACAAAGGCAATAACTACAGAAAAGATTATTGCATGCTTCTCATTTTCGAACTCCATCAAGGTATTGATACCCTGAAGCCACACCGCGAATTTGACTATCCTATCTTAAACAGTTTCTGAGAAAAACTGTCCCCTTTAACTCGGATGGACGGACGATGCTCAAACCTATTTTGTGGTGGGGGATAAAAACTAGAGGTATGTTTATCAAACTGTCAAATTAAATTTTTCACAAAAAGTTTAACTTTTGCTTTTTCTTTAACAAAGTAACCACCTACATCTATAAAAGTGCTCAGGATGTTTTATTAAAATAAAGCGCAATCAACTTTAAGCTAAAATGCATTGAGGAGTACTTTAACAAGGTCTGATGTGGTTCACTGACACCGAGTGACTAGGCATTTACGTACTATGCATATGTTAGCACAATTACATGTTTTTTTCATTAAAAAAAAAAAAACTTGATTTTGGACATTTTTTGGATCGATACGATAATCGCACAGTGAAATATCACGATA
Source organism: Gouania willdenowi (assembly GCF_900634775.1). NCBI lineage: Eukaryota > Metazoa > Chordata > Actinopteri > Blenniiformes > Gobiesocidae > Gouania > Gouania willdenowi. The sequence continues at coordinate 29,910,797 of NC_041053.1, read as the reverse complement.
TATCGCCAAACTGATTTTTTCTTACACCCTTAGCTTATAATGATGCACTCAGACTCTTTAAAAAAAAAAGCCCACATGGACCAGTACCAATGTATCTGCTGGGGTCAAAACATTGAAGGCCGTCTTAAGAAACTTTAATTTTCTGCCAACTAAATGAGACGAACAACAGAGTCATTCTTATTGGAACCAACATTGTATACAGTGCTATACGTTACTCCGCTGAACTTTGGAAGCACTGGTATGGCCTCCTGAAAGGATAGGGGTCTCTCTTTTAATGTAAACTCTTTTCTGTGATTTATACACTGTATATTCTGTTTATTATATGGACAGGACAACGAGTAAAATAAAGCCTATCTAGCTATCTATCTATCAATCTATCTATCTATTTATCTATCTATCCATCCATCCATCTATATGTCGTATAAAAACATCTCTTTTATAAGACAGCCTCAAGCTCTGAGGCAATGATACCTTTTAGGGAAATAAAAGAGGCTTTCTTATCTTTTTTTAATCTTATCCGACCTTATTTAGCTGAGGGTTAAACTCTTGTCTTTATGTCATGTAATAATCACACCCTCCTTTTGTAATGTTTAAGTCGATCTCTTGAACACTTTCCAGTTACTTAACTCAAGCAAGTGCTTAGTTTTAGCCGTGTATTCATCCAGCATTTTACATTGGCCTTTAAACCTATTTGTCTAATTTAAAAGACGATAAAGAACCTACTTGGCTCTAGGAATCCATCACTGGGCTCTGCATGCAGCCAGGGTTTGCAGTACTGGGAGTCGTTGAGTTTGGGGATGAAGGCGAAGTGACAGGGTACCTGCCCGTCATTGGTTATTTGGAAGCGCTCTTTCTGGAGTTGCCTGAATTTCACATTCTCAAAAGCAAACTGCAGCACAAGCAGAGAGAAACAGCATTAGGCACAGGTCAGGAGAACATATTTCTAATCTCATATTTAATAAGACATGAAGATTAAATCACTGAAGAATAAAAGTGTGACAAAGTTCATGAATATGTTGAGGTTTAATTTATTCAGACAACTGTTTTCAGGAAGTTTACTTTGATCTCCTGACTTGTTTCGACTGTTAATTGCCAGTCTTCCTCAGAGGCGTGTGCTGATCGCTTCGATGTGTCCAATGCTTGGACACAGTTTTGTTCATGACTTTCCGTATATTAATTCCAGCACGTTCATTTTGAACAAGTTTACTTTTGAAAAAGTTTACTTTGATTTCCCTGTTTTGAAACATGTCAGGAGATCAAAGTAAACTCAGTTGTTTGAATAAGTGAAACCGTAACATATTATGAAAAAAAAACAAAAAAAACAAAATAAACTTGCTGGAATTATTACTCGGAAGTCATGGACAAAACTGTGTCCGAGCATTGGACACATTAAAGCAATCAGCAGAAGCCTCGCTGGAATTACGTACTTGATATATCCCTACACTGAAGTAGTCTCAAAGCACTTTATAACATCAGCTCATTCACACTCACAAACCAATGGGACAGAGCTGCCATGCAATGCGCTAGTCGACCACTAGGAGCAACTTAGGGTTCAGTGTCTTGTGCAAGGACACTTTGACACATAGACGGTTATAGACTTGAATCAAACCCCAAACCTCTCAATCAGAAGAAAAAAATAAAATGAAATACATCATCATCATTAGCACCTCTCTCCTGCTCAGAGACACAGACGGAAGGAAGTCGTTCTCCATTCGGTCCATCGCTCGAACGATTTCTTCAAACACCTTTTTGTGGCGCGTCTCATCGACCACTTTTATCTGCAGAAAAAAAAAAAAAACAATATTTATTCATTTTTACAAAAAGTATCATTTGAGTCCAATGTATTCATTTTTTCATACATTTTTATATTTTACTTTTTATTATTTACTCATTACATTACATCATTCCTTCATGTTTTGACCATTTCCTACCCCTACGCTGAAGAGGGAGCTGACTGGCTTGTGGTCGCTGGTTTGCAGCTCCATGTGACTCCGATATTTTAGCTGCTTAATGTTGCTGCCCCGCCACAAGATCCGGTCACACCAAGCGGGAACGCGACATTTTCCACTGCAAGAAACAGCCGCAAGGTTCAGAGGACAGAAATTAGAGATTGGGAAATAAACACACTCCAAGATTACATTTTAAACAGAAAAAACACGATAAGATTCCTTACATAATCAAGAATATCTAATTTTTCTTGTTCTAAATTACACTGGCTTTGGTTTGTGATTTGACAGGCAGGACATCTCCAATGATCGCTGCCACCTTAACTCATTCACTGCCATTGATGCATATATGCCTCATTTAAAATCCAAACGCTCGCTGCCATTGACGCATATATGGGTCAGATGTGTTTTCTGACTGAGGTTGCTAGGAGACAGTGTGATGGAGTTCTCCTGTGAATATCAAGCTTGCACTATGATGTAGTTACCAACTGATGGCATGTAGGTGGCAGTAGCGCAAATTTGGATGAGAGATTAGCCATGATGAGCAGAGGTTAGAGGAAGAGGAAAGAAGTTTATGAAAGAAAATGACACGAAGGGATATGAAGGGGTGGACCTAAGTGGACTATTGAGAGTGTGGCAATGGTGAGAGAAAACGATCAACAACCCAGGCCAAACGGCGGACTCAGATGTCGCAGAGAAGGAGGAAGCTGCATGTCTGGGAACTGAAGGGGGGAGGGAGATCTGGATTAACATCAAAATTTTGGTAAAAAAAACCATGCAACTTTGACCTACATAGCAAAACAATAATAATTTTGCCATCAAAAGCCTGGCCTAGTGAAAGTAGAGAGTCTATTCTTTCAGAATCTGGTTTCAGATTTTCATAGTACAAAATATTCTGTGGGTCTTTAAAAATCAGTCAAAATGCTCTAAAATGGCTGGCACTGAGGAGTGTAACTTTTCTGAAAATGGCTGGCAGTGAATGAGTTAACCTTTTCAGCTGTCGAAAAGTTTTTCTGATCCATTTCTGGGTTTGCGTGATCACATGGACCTTGTGCACATTTACTGTATATAAAAATACCCTTTTTCAGCCAAGTCCATAGCTGCCCCCCCCTCTCTGGAACACACTCCATGCACACATTCAACACTCCACCTACCCTCCAACTTTCAAATCACTCATCAAAACTCACCTTTTTAAACAAGCTTTTAACTTATGATTATTATGCATTTCTTGTAGTTACCTTTGTTGTTGTTATTTTCTTTTTTGACTTATGTGTAACTGTTTTAACAACTGTAAAGTGTCCTTGAGTGTTTGAAAAGCACTAATAAATAAAATGTATTATTATTACTATTATCATAATTAAGCACCATTAGATCATAAATGTGGCACAAAATAATTTTTTTTTTAAAAGAATAGAAGTAAAAAGACACATCAGCTCTCATCAGGTTGTGATAAGCTAATTCAATCATGTAATGTCTTTCTGTATTATTATTTTTTATTGAATAATAATAATTCCCAAAGGTTCTAACCTTGAGTCCCATCGATCTGTTTGGGGGTCATACTTGTAGGTGGGAATGAAGTTGATTTCGCCCTCCATGAAATCTGAGAAAGCAGTTTTTTGCTGCCTCTGAATGTTTAGCTAAAAAAGAAAAAAAAGACAGCAAAATAAAGTGATATCCTCTCAACCACTCTGTCTCCACCCTTTCCTCTGCACACACCCAATACAGCATAACGTGGATGGCTGTTCATCATAGGAATGGGATCCACACAAGGTTCCTGCTGCTTAACAGAAGGTTTTCCTTGCCACCATGATGAATTCATGTTGGGTGTGGGATACATATGTATGTGTATATACGTATATATGCATATGTGTGTATCCATGAAATGAAGAGTCCGTCCTTAAGACTGCTCTACTGTAAAGTGTCTTGAGATACCATTGGTTATGATTTGGCGCTATACAAATAAAAGATTGAACCTTGGCATCGCCTGGAATGTGTTAAAAAGATCATTACTGGTTACATTCAAAATAATATTATATTTCATATTAAAAATAAATAAAATGCAATATAAAGAAAAGAAGAAAAATTAAATAAAAACAGTACAAAAACATCTTATCTTGTCACTTTGTGCACTAATCTTGTCTACTCTGTATTTGTTACACATGATCACAAACTAATTACAAAAAAAAACTGTTCAGGGTCGCCAGACATTTGTGATGTAAAAAAGGGTCACGATCCAAAAAAGGTTGGGAACCACTGAACTAGGCCATTTTATTGATCTTGAATTGAAGACTCAGAAAAAAAACTAATTTGAAGTCATCAAATCTGTAAACAGAGTTTGTTTGCACTAAGCTGCACCGACGTGCAAACACACACACACAATGCCATTTTTAATCACCTGATCCACTTCCTGAAGCTTCTTGAGCTCATTGTGTGCAATCAGCCTTTTAACCTCGGCTGCATCATTAAGGAAGAGTCGATAGTTCAAGTCTCCGAGCCAGATGACAATACTGTCACACACGCACACACGCGCACACACGCACACACACACACACGCACACACACACACACACACAAACGAGAGAAGGATGAGGCTTAACACAACACAACAGTAATGACGCTTTAGATGTAAATATTCATTCTGGGCAAAGACTCACTCGTGCTTGACGATACTGAGAGGTGGGTGTTCCAGTAGGTGGAACGTCATTCGGGCACATATGTCTTTATAATCCTGATTGCGGCGCTCAAAGTCTTCCACGTGCGCTGCGAGATGAGTGTTGACGATGCAAAAACTAGTGTTGTGGAAGATGAACCTCACAGCTACGCCTCCTTTGTTTCCCTGAAACATAAAAAAAACCACATTGTTTTAAACCACATATGTCAAACTCTAGGCCCGGGGGCCAAATCCAGCCCTTTAGAGCATCAAATTCGGCCCCCTGGAAAAAAGTAAAAATGACAGAAAAAACATGAAACATTTTGTAAATTACCAACTAATTTAGTAGTAGATATCGCAGCATCTCCAAATACAAAAATTCTATTTAAATCCACAATAATTGCAGAGCTCAGTTTTCCAGTTCTTATATCACATGACAGCATTCATTTTTTTATCTAAAATTGTTGAAATAACTCAGATTTTTCCAAATCTAGCAATTTTTTTCTTAAATTATTCCACGAAATCACCCCAAATTCCCCAAATCTGGTAACTTTAGGTGAGGATCCCACAGGGACTGATATACTCACATACTTAATCATTTACATATCATTTATACGTGGAAGTGCAAACAAGGGCACATTAATGCTGAAATCGCTTATTTTCCCACCAAAAATCTGTGGCCCACTTAAGCTCAAACTTGTCCGTATTTGGCCCCTTGACTAAAATCAGTTTAACACCCTTGTTTTAAACAAACAGGACCACAGTGTTTAGATTTTGATTCTAAGATGTTTTAATAAATGATAATGTGACAATTTACAACACAATTTATGTTTAAGGAGGTGATGTTTACAGAAATAGTGTCACATTTTAATGAACAAAGCAAGTGTCAGCCTAAACAATCCAAATTGTGGTATTTAGTGTGAGAATAAGTAAACAAACCATTTTCCCCATGATTCCTGTCCCAACATGCTCTGCAGCAATTTCTTTGATATGATTCTGGTGTATCTTTTTCACAAAGACAACAAGCATCATTCCAACCAGTCGTATAATCCGCACCTGAGGAGAAATAAAGCAAACAGGTCTTTTATTGTTGTATTTATCTGAGGCTGAGAATGATGAGTTCTTCTTCGTTTTCTAACTAAACATGCCTCTTTATACAGCCAGGCTGACTAATCAAACATGAAGCCGTTATTTATTCACCCTTTTGTACTTGGCTTTTCGATGTAAGCTCCTCTCTATGGCGTCGACCCACAGCTGCTCCTTAGACGAGTCCATGTAGAAGAAAGCCTCGGTGCTCAGGTCCAGCTCTTGGAAACTATATTTGTACACAACGTCACCAAGCCTGTGTTATTAAGTCTGAACAATCACATGTATGTATTGTGTGGCTTTGAGATTAACACTGCACTGTTTATATACATTCACTGACCCGATTGCATAAATATCAGGAGGGTCAGAGTCACAGCAGAGCCACGGCTCAAGATTGCTGTCTGGAGACTGACCGTTCACGTTCCACGTACCCGTGAAGAACCTGCCAAAGACCAGACAGTGTATCGCAGAAGAGTAGACGTATTTTAGTAATCCATGTCTAACCTAATATTTTTAGGGATGCACCGAAATGAAAATTCTTGGCCCAAATTTAAAACAGAAAATGAGAAAACCAAGGCCAAAAACCGCAAATTATTATGACCATTGCATTTATGAGCGTGTACTAACCTCGTGTACTAACCTCACTAAATTAAAACATTGCAATTGTATAAATGAATATTAATGCTTCAAAGAGTAAATCAATTAAAAACATTTAAATATTTCTTTAGCGCTGACATTCCAACAACGCACAATATAAAATAAGCAAAGAAAATGTTCAATTTGCCCCCACTCATACATTAAATAATAATGTATAGACCTGTAACTGACTGAGCTTCTGGAAGAGAAATTAAATATGTTATCATTAAAATTGCATTGTGCTTTGATTGCAGCGTGCAGCATTTTTTGTGCGCACTGGTTTAATCCCATCAAAGCACCGTCATTTCTGGGCTATAAAGCGCACCGCTGTATTGTCCGCATTCCAATAATTTAGCAATTTTCCAAGAAAAATCCACACAAAGGCCACATCGTAACATAGGCCGCACTCTATTGGCTGATGAAGGTGCCCTTCAGATGACTCAGCCAATCAGAACGGGCAGGTAGACGGGCTGTTCTACATGATTGAACAACTTTATGCCATTTATTGTTTCCTTCCTACTTTTACTCCATTCAGACTGCTGCAGCGCTGTCTCTCTCTATGCATGTGTGTGAAACTTCAAAGCTGCATCCTATGCATTTCTCCGTGTCTTTGCCATGATGAGGGTGTGTGCATGACAAAATGACTGATCAGAATGATTCAGTGGGAGTGCGCTTGATTTAATGTGATGTTTTATTGATCCACCTTAACGGCAATTTCATTGGTCTGATCTGACGGAGCTCAATTTTTTGGTGGCATGAAAACTTGTAAAACCAAAAAAAAAAATCCACAAATTAGCCGCGTCATTGTTTAAGCCACAGGGTTCATTCAAAGCGTGGGAAAAAAGTAGCGGCTTATAATGGTAATGATCTTTATAACGCGGACCAAGTATGGTCGTGATGTAATAAAGAGCACCTCTCTGAAACCAGATTCTGCTTCCGTGTGGTCCACGTTAACGGAGGGCGACGCGTAACAACAGTGGTAGTGTGACACAAACATAAATCGCACTTAAGCGCCCCGTCAACTCTGCTCAGAAAATGCTTTAGTGGTCAGTTGGATTGAAATACAGCTGCTCTGCGGTTCCATGGACAAGTTGGCCCATTTCCAGACAAGTGCGCGCGCTGATTGCATTGTCACAACATCCTGTTTCGGTCGGCTTTTTTCGGTGGCCGGAATTTCGGTGCATCACTAAATATTTTACAGCATTTCTGAGTCAAAACTGTTGTACAAAACAAAGTCTTGCAGCTTTACCTGTAGGGACGGATGTCCACGTACTCGCTTTCCTTCTTCGCCAGGCGGTGTTTAATGAGGTATTCTCTTTGTCCTGCCTGGCTGGAAAACATGGCCTGTCTCATGCTGGAGGTGGGACTGTCGCACCATGTCGCTGGCCTGTCCGGGGAATCAAACCCTGACCTAAAGCTGCTGTGATAGATAGGAGAGGAGAGGGCAAACTCAGATGGATCTCATAGTAAATCGATGGTCTGTTTATTTGGGGTTTTTGCAAAGAAATGCAGCTATGAAGTTAAGCCAACTCACTCCGGCTTAGTGTTAACAGAGTTGTCCTTGGCCTGTTGGTACGGAGCTCTTTCTTTGGGGACCGGAGCAGGAGGCAGAGGACTGGATGGAGAGAACGATGCTTTGCGTGGAGGTAGTGGAGGAACGGGCGGAGGCTCTCTCGTGCCGACTATTCGATTCTGGTGATTCTTTTTTTCTTCCGCTTTATGAACATGACTGAAGTTTTCAAATCCGAATTCTGAGGCAAGTGTTGGAACTGGATTTTTAAGCACATCAATAAATAAGGAAAACTGACAGTAATGAAGAATGGAAACTAAGTATAAGCCTCTTTATAGTCGTCACCTGTGCTGTTCTGGTTGATTGAGGTGCTGTTGACAAGATTAGTAGGGAGTGCATTGGTAGATGTGTGCTGGTTAGCTCCCGGGGCTACAGAGTTAGCTGGCTTTGTTGCTCTCTGAGCTGGGATGGGAACGTGACCTCTATGGGCTGTGGGTGGAACAGGCTCCATCACTTTGGCGAAAAAAGATTTAACTGGAGAAAATAAATAATAGAATTGTCAGAAAGAAATACGGTGCATGAAAAGCTTAAGCTACTACACAGAAAGTAGAGTAACAAGTTACAGTAACTAATGGTAAAAAAATAATTAAATAAAAAAGTTTTTATGTAATACAATAAACTCATTTTCAGCAGCCCACCTAACCGTAAATTTGAAAACGTGATTGTCAATGATGCCATCAAAGCATGCAGCATATGGATTGTGTGTGAACATGAGTGGTGATGGTATGTCTCCATGTCTTTTACCAACAAAAGAAATAATAGGGCCCTTTAAAATCCATGTTAATAAAATCGCGGACGGAATCGCAGAATCAATCAATGAAAACAGAATCAACTGTTGAACGTGGAAATGGTCAGAATCAGTTAGAAACGCCGTCACCGTGAAGCAAAGGAACGTTTTTTTAATGGGGAAATGTTTCCGGGGACCGCTTATTAGGTGCACCGCAGGCCCAAACACAGTCTAAAAAACACGAAACACAATCTAAAGTGCCAAATAACTACGCAACTCATCACTGAATACTAAATATGAAGCCACCAGTTCCCGCTTAACTTTAACGTGTCTGTGAAACTCCGCTGGGGCACAACATCTCATCAGAGCTACAGAAGATCTGTGGATAAAGTTGTTCTGTTGTTGTGGACGAGACCATCGATGGGATTGTAGAGTCTGAAGCATCGTAGGTTAATGATAACTTCTAATACTGTCAAATATTCTGACCCCTAGTGGTAAAATGACAGATGCATCCTTATCTCCATTTGTTTTTGTTTAATCATTACGGTCTGGAATGACGTCATCAGGATCATTTAAATTGGGTTAATTTGAATTAAGTTGATAAAAACTTAATCAATAAAGCTGATCAGTAAACCATTGAGGGGAATGTGGGTGACATTAATGCTGTTCTCATACATCTTTATAAGACATATAAACACTTAAAAAGGTTAGTCAGAATAATCCATGTCACTACAACTTATATCTACCTTTTAATTGCATTATTTTACATTACATTTTCATTTTTGACTTACATTTTTGTTTAATTATGGTTTTTTTTTTTTATTAGTATTTATTTTGTTTCCTCACAGGATTTAAAAAATAATTATTTTCTGGAGAAAAAAAATATTAATAGTTCTAAAATAAACAGAATTAAAAAAAATTAATGCGGGAAACACTGAATTTGGGAGAAAAAAAAAATTAACAGAATTTGGGAAAAAATCAAATGGATTTCATAGGGCCCTAAAATAAAGTGGTGATGAAAAGGTTCCAAGTCAGACTTAAATGAAATGAAAACTAAAAATGACTTTGGCTGAAAGCCTTAAACCTTCCCTGTTGCCATAGCTTGAAGACGATCATTTAAACAGATATGTATTTTCCCTACAGGGAGACTGTCTGTTTACAGGCTGTAGAGTGAAACTTATTAAAGTCCCTTGGATAAAGTTATTTCTTTATTATTATTAGGAACTTTATTGTTTCACTTGGTAAAGAAATATCAAAAATATAGGACACAGTAAAGAAAGTGAGAAAAATTAAACAAATTGATCCAAACCTATTAATAAAGGGTCTAAATTTTTTACCTCTACAAAGAAACTCTTTCAACATTACTTGAAATTATATATAGTCTGTTTTTAAAAGGTAATGTGTGTAAAATACTACTGTAGTAATAAAGCAATATATCTTAAAGAAACAACAGTAAAGAGTATTTATGAGAAGACAGAAGACAGAAAATAGAATGTTACACAATAAAAAAAAAAAAAACTGACAAATGGTAGCTTGTCATTAAATGTGTTATTTAAATATGTCTGGAATGGTATAGAGTGCCATTTGTAACTGGATTTGGGATTGCAAGAAAGCTAATAATAATCCAATTAAACGCAAAATGAATTCAAATCACATGCAGTCCAAATTCTGTCTGATTAAACTGAGCCAATCTCATCTAAAGTAATAAACCCTCTGATCCTTTTACTGGTATGAGTGAAACTGAAACAAACCAGGGAACAAAAACACTAACCCACAACTATATCCATGGAACTGCACCTGTTCATCCAATAAATTCAAACAATTCAACAAAAGAGAGAAGAAATATTTACTTATCTCTCCTGCATTCATGATTAGATCCTCAGAGGAGCAGCTACGTACAGTATATGTGTATCTCTGTGTCCGTAGACCAAGCTGAATTCAACCAAGACTGAGAACGCTGTAAGCTCAGGTATTGTTGAGTTAAGGTAATGGTAATATCTGGAAGCTCAAGAGAAATGTGTTTGCTAACATTTAAAGTTTTAGTGAGAGAGTGCAGCGCGCTGGATAAACAAGTTATCTCTTTAATTATCTGAGATCCTCCATGTTACATCTATGGATAAACAAAGGCTCTGCTCCTAATTTGATTAGAATTAGCTGTGTCAAAATGATATCAAACTTGAGCACTGCAGTGGAAAAACAACAATTACTTATGAACAAAGACAGTTGTCACTAAACCACATGGTTGCCCTATAAGATAAGATACAATAATGTAACCTTTATTAGTCCCACAAGGGGAAATTTGCACAGTTTCCACAGCCGATAAATTAAATTAAATAAATCTAATTTCTACAAAACCAAAGATATTGACATTAGACATCAGAATTTGCTCAAACAACACAGAATGTATGATTGGGGGGGGGGGGGGGGGAGCTGAATCATTTTGTTGACCAAAGAAAAACCTAACAAAAAACATCAAAGCCACCAAAACTCAAAATCATTATGGTACTTTTAAATTCAATAGGTGAAACAATACAGGGTTCCTACAGCTTCTGTCAAATTACATTCAAGACTTTTTAATGTCATTTGAAATTAAATTTAAGACCACCTTCACTGTAAACACAATTGGGGGGGAAAAAATGCCCCATTACTTACATAGGGTTAGGGTAAATTTGTTTCCAGTGTCTAGTGCAGTTGTTCAACTGGTGACCCCCAAAGTAAACACACAAAATTACAGTGAAATACACAAGAAAAAAAGACAAATAATCAAAATCACTCAAAACACACAAGACGACTACAAACATAAATCTACTAAACAACAAAAATACAAAAAATAAAAACCATTAAGAAAAATCTTAATTTGACAGGCAATTTTCTTTAAATTTACGTTTCCCGATGTTGTTAAAAGTTGCTACAAGCATGACGCGCATCTGCACAGAGTCCCGCTGCAACCACGTCACTGTTTTGTAGTTGTTCTGCTTTCGTGATTGCGCGATGTTACGGTAAATTATATATTTTTTTAAAACCAATTAATGTTATCATTTATTTGGCAATGTGAGACTAATTACAATCATAAAAATCATACGTATGTGTTAAAATGTAAGAATTTTGAAACATTGATTTAAGACATTTTAATGAAAACTAAGGCCGTATTTTTAGATTCATGAATTTAATGCCTTTTAAGACTTTTTCAGGATCCGCCTGCAATAGAGTCAAATTGATTTTACATAACTTTTATGAATTTAATATAATTCATTTTTTAAAAATAAAACACTATACTCAAAGAAATAACATTTAAGCATCAAGCTAATGTATTGTGTAACATAACGATTGATGTATTCAACAATGTGTTTCAAAAATCACAAACATCAATGTGTTTGAATTTAAAATGTCTTGTTCTTGGTGATCTTGAATTGAATCATAACCCAAGAGCAATATACTAAAAACTGAAAAAGGCACTGGTTTTTGTTTTTATGTTATTTTCAGCTTGTTTTAATTTTGTTATTGCTTTTTTTTCCTATATTTGTGTATAAAACATGTGATACTGAACTGATTCGTAAATATGAGTATAACTGAAAATTGTATCACTTTGAAAAAGCCCAAAACAAAATATTAATGGAGAAATAAAACAAACTGAAAGGTAACACACAGACATAAACCATGTATGATCATTCAAGCTTTCGAAAACAAAGGAATTTGCGAACAAGATTTAAGTTTTGAATAATAGTGAAATCAGGCAGGTGTAGGATTTCAACTCCTGTGCACAACAAAATCCCTTCACTGACTTAGTTGTGGGTAAAGTTCTGGAAAAACAGCCCCCAGTGTAAAGTAAATGAACCGCAGAAAGTAAATGTTCAGTGACTGATCTGATCATTAATAATCTGCTGAAAGTCTTACCGTGGTCCTGTGCGCTCTTCACCTGAGCAACAAAAGTCTGAGTCCGATCATCGTCCTGAACCTCCAAGAGCAGATCTGGGACTTTTTCTCCTTTTATTCGTATTCGGATGCACGCTAAAGGAGAAAAACATGTCTTCATGTTAGATACTGAAAGTCTCTGGAAACACATAAAAAAGCAGAATGTCCTGGACACAAAGAAAAGTGACTTAACAGTGGAACCAGTTCAGGATTCTTGAGGAAAACCCTGGCAACTAACGACCAAAGTAAAGCCCCTAAATAGGTACTAGCAATACTGTGCAAAAAACTAAAAATGTAGTTTTAAAAACAATATCATATACTCACAATCTACAGAGAAATCAATGAGAAGAGCTTCTTCAGCCTCTGAAATGAAGAGAACAAATACAATACTGTTAATGATCTACAGTGGGAGGTGTAGTGCTGTGGGGAAGGATTCAAACAGCTTTTCTTAGTTGCATTTTCAGTTTTGTAATAAACACAGGTGAAAGGAAAAGTATCCTTGACCGAACCTGTTCACTGCTGTTTTATTACAGAGGCAAGAGTAACTGAACTGAGGGCAGGAAATGAAGAAAAGGCCTGTGCGTGTGTGCGTTTTTAAAAAAAAAAAAAAAAAAAAAATCCAGGATGTTTGCAGCGGTTGACAGCAATTTGGTTCAGTTAAGTTTACTTTGCAAAGACAAAAGATTTTCACCTACCTCGAATAAATTCAAAGTTACCGTTGATGGGTATTGACAGCTGAGCAACCGGGCGAGACACAACAGCATCAGGGGTCGCCAAAACATTCAGTCTGGATAAGAAAAGCACAAAAAAAGTCATTCAACATCAGTTCTAGTTAACTTCTCAATAAGGATTAATGTTTAAAGCAGGGGTGTCAAACTCATTTTAGCTCAGGGGCCAAATACGGAGCAGTTGATCTTATGTAGGTGGCAGATTTTAGGCGGGAAAAATAGTAATTTAAGCATTATTGTGCTGTAGTTTGCACTCTAACTTGTAAATAAATCATTAAAAGCAATAAGTGACAGATATCAGTCCCTGTCTTTGCTTTAAATGTGTTTTTTGATCTTGTGGCCAATTTTTATGTAATTTGGGGACATTTTGTGGAATAATTTGAAGAAAGTTGCAGGATTTTGGGGGAAAAAAAATCAAGTTCTTTTAACAATTTAAGATGAAAAATCATCATGTGACATAAGCCTGGGTGAAAATGTGAGCCCTGTGGATTTTAATTACATGTGTGTATTCTTTTGGAGATATCTATGAGATATTTACAACTGATTTAGTTTAATTTGCACAAAAATCCATGGTTTCTCTGAATTTTTGACTTTCTGCAGCGGCCCAAATTGGATGCTCAAAAGAGCCGGATTTCCCCTCTGGGGCCTTGAGTTTCACACGTGTGGTTTAAATGATCAAATAAATGCAATGGAGATGAGATGATATCCTGATGATAGCGTTTTTTTTTTTTTTAATTCACAGAAATATTAATCTAAAAGTGTAATTTAGACATGCAATGTCTAAAAAAAAATGAACAAATCAGATAGTTTAATTGGTGATGAAAATGTAAGTTTATATTTAAAACAAAAAACAACTTAATGCACGCATGCATGCAAAACGCTTTCGGTACTAAAACACAGAAGGGAACTCATTAGCACTGTAGTAACAAACACTAGTACCAGACAAGCAAACAAGCATTGTTAAAAGCAGGAGTTGTAATATTGGTTTATGCATGAATTTCCAGTCATAAATGACTAAGAGTGGAGATCAGAGGTGCATGCTGGGCCCTGCCCACACACACACTTCCTGTTCATATCAAAGTGACTAAACTGCAGAGGAAAATGAGTCAGCTCTGCACCACAAACTCCCCCAGAATCAGAAAAACCAGCGCTTGTGTAAAACACAACATCCACCATCATATCAATGCCTCTCTACAGCTCAACATCAATATACAGTATATTTAAAAAATAAAAAAATAAAAAAAAAAAAAGAATTACTATTATTCAATATGCTGTATGTCTTTAATTTTCAAGCCACAGGTGGGGTCATATCATGACAATATCATTTTATATGTCTAGTAACCCTGCATCAGTGCTTTTTAACCTTGGGTTGCCTGAAATGTCTAGTAATTGATTAAAAAAAATACTGAATAGAAATCATTTATTTATTTATTGTTAATATTCTTTTTCAAATTAAAACAACACAATCTTAAACAACTTCTACTATACTTCTATACGTAGTTATTCGTAATAATAATAACAAAAAGACAGTCATCAACATCCCACGCCAAATTGGTTGTCATCATAACTCAAAACCTTTTCCTAAATGTATTAACTCTAAGAGCTTAGATGTATAAATAAGAAAATATTATCACATCAGAATATAAATTTACTAAATATTAGGGATGCACCGCAATAAAAATGTGTGGCCAAAGACGAATAAAATATAAAAAACTTGGCCGAATACCGAATGCTGTTAAGTTTTTCACTATGTTTTTAATAGTGCATAAATAGCATAGAATACATTTTTTGACATGTTTTTTTAAAGAAAGTAAATGTTTACTTAATATTCTGACATTTTTAAAATATTCCAGTAGCCTTTGCTTTTCAAAAAAGTACAACAAAGTTTCTCATTTATGTTAGCCCTTCAAATAAAACAAAATATACATTCCAAAAACAAACTAAAGTGCATTAAAGTAGATAAACCCACAACAAATGAATTATTGTCCTTTTGGCACAAGTCTGCTTAGCCAGAGTAGATAGGCTAATAACAAAAACCTAGGACTCTATAAAATCCATTTTATTTTTTTCCAAATTCCGTTTTTTCTACTTTAATTTTTTAAATTGTGTTTTTTATCTTTTTTTTTTTGAAAGAAAATATTAGTTTTTCTATTAGTTTAGTCTTAAATACAAAGAGTAGTATAGGAATCAATAATTAATGATAAAGATCATTGTACAGAGCACTACGTTGTCATAAAATACCCCACTAGGTAATTGTAAACAGTAAAATAGCTTAGTCGCTTCTTCAAAAAGATAAAAAAAACTAAGTATTTCCAAATTGTAGCCCCAGTGGGAACAATGAATTGTAGCGAGTGCACTACATTCCAGTCCAAATTAAATTTAACAAATTAAATTTGTTTTCCTGCTGAACAGAAAAGAACTCCAAAGATTAACAAAGTGAAAGAAAACTTTTTATATATTTTATATATACTGTCAAATATTAAACACTGGTATACTATTTTTCACAATGGCTGTTATTGTTCTAGGATTTCCTTTCTGGCTAAATATTTGAACAAAACCCTCCCAGTGCCAAGCTTTATGTTGGGATTGCAGCTCAGCTCAATATGTCTGATTTTAACGCAGTCAGCTGAGCGTGGAACAGCCCCTGCTGTTGCTCATGTGAGCGTCATTAGAGCAAAACAGGACCCAGTTAAGGAATGCTGGATTTGCTGAGGTGGAAGTGACTCGAGGCAACATACATGTAAAAATGTAACAAACTCCCAACTATCAGCCACAACATCCCACATACAGAGCTGTTATACTTGGTGCACATGGAATGTGTTTAAAAAGCACTGCTGGTGTAAAAGCTAACCTCCTGATGCTTCACATAACTGCATTAAGTTAGCTTCTTTTCATGTGATTTGTCCTTTCTAACCTCAATAGTTCATATCAGGGCACAAAACGGAATTACTCCCTCCTATCACTACAAGGTAATAACCAACCATAAAACTTCATTTTATTGTTTAGGCCTTTGTCAACCACCCAAAGAAAGGTAAATTATTTTATATATATATATAGTCAAAATGTTATTAATCAAGCAACTGCTATTGGAAAACAATAATATTATTCAGTGCAAAGTGTAAAAAGCTTTATTTTACAAAACAATGCAGCACATTAGGGCTGGGCAATATATTGAGATTCAAAATATATTGAGTTTTCTATTTTGGCAATATAGAAAATTACAATATTGCCTATATCAATATCTATTAGGGCTGCACAATTGTAGCCAAAATGAAAATCACAATTATTTTTGATGAATATTGTGATCACCATTATTTACCATGTTGGGGGGCAAAAGTGTTTAATACATAACTTTAAAACAAACAATATGTGTACAGTTTACAGTGCAAAATGAACCAAAGGCTAACAAAATAAATACATTATTATAGAGTGCAGAACCCGTATTTTAAATGTAAATATTGCCAACAATCAGACTAATTTAATCGTGGCAACCAAAATCCTAATCACGATTAAAATGTAATTAATTGTGCAGCCCTAATATATGCATATATATAGCTCATTTTGTATTAAAATACTAATTTTAGGAAAAGCACTGTTAGATGGATTACTGAGTGCATCCTAACCCAGAACTTCCCCTAAACAAGCCACACTGCAGAACTCACTCACACGTGCTGTCCCTTAGAGGAAGAAACGCCAAAAGTGGCACAGATTATGCAGCTTAGGGCTGGGCGATATGGCCTTTTATAAATACCGCGATATTTTTAGGCCATGTCACGATACACGATATATATCTCGATATTTTGCATTACCCTTGAATTAACACTTTGATGCACAAAATCACACCAGTATGATGATTCTATATGTCTACATTAAAACATTCTTGATCATACTGCATTAATATATGCCAATTTTAAACTTTCATGCAAAAAAGGGGATATCACAACTAAGTCAAAGAATTGTTATTCTGGTGTGAATTTATTGAGATTCATATCATTATCATCATTTTGAGGTATGAATTTTGGTCCATATCGCCTAGCCCTACAGCACATACTTTAAAGTGCATGTCCAGACAAAGTACAGCATTTAAGAAACCACCAAAGTTCATAAGAAGAATAAGACAAAATGACAAAAAGTGTTTAATAATCAAACCCCATTGAAATGTCCCTCGTACTGTCTGATACAGTGTACAGTGTACATGCCTCCCTGATACTTACATAAATTCTCCATTGCGCTCTATTAGTGACAGCAGTCTGGACTCCTTCTGGCCAGACCTCAGCTCCAGACCTTTTACAGTGTAAACAGCACAATCAAGGAATAATCATCATAACTGAGGATGAAAGAAGTGTCTAGATATCATAAGATCAAGGCATAAGACTGAAGGGGACAAAAGCAAAAACAAATTGAATAGTATTAAGATTTTCTGCAATCCCCTGTGTGAAAAAACCCAAATAATAAAAAGACGATCTGCATTCTAACCCTGCCCCGATTTTGGGGTGAGGGGGTGTTGTTCATGGATCCATAGTGGTGTTGGTAAAACTTAAAGATGTGAACTTCGTTTGACAATAGCCCAAAACAAGATTGAAAATGATAATAATCCTATTGTAAAAAGCACGGGACAGCAGCCACACACCAGCATAAAAGAAGCTTTTTTTGGGATCAATGAGTTGCTCATGTTCTAAAATGTTGGTGGTTATTGTTGGTGCGGGTAGTAAACCTGACACTAGGTTATAGCAGAGCAATAGATTCATGTTAAGATACCAGTGCAGGGAATTCCTGGAGATGTTAACACTGATGGTACGTGAAAGATCTCAGTGCATTGTGTATGGAGGTAGATTTGTCATTACAACTGAATCAAAAAAAACAAAACAAAAAAACATTTTCAATCAAAAAACGTTAATTTCTTTTACTTCAATCAAAAACATATTTTCAATAAAAGAAAAAAAGTGTTCAAATGCAATTATTTGGGTTCAATTTTTATTTATTTATTTTTTTGCATTTTAACACCTTTTCTTTGATTGAAAATATTTATTTTTGATTGAAGTAAACTTTTTTTAATGAAGTGATTTTATTGAAAATATTTTTTATTGTATGATAAAGACACAAATCTACCTCCAAACTTGTGCTGCATAGTTGTCCTAAAATCAGAAAGTTCATGCTGACCACCTCAAAGAAAGTGAAATTTCTCTGCACCTTTTAACAGGACATAAAATTATCTGATGGCAATCAGAGAAGATCCAGGAAAATATTACTTTCACATTCTTAAACGTCCCCATAGTCCCCAAAGGCTATTGATACGTTTCCGTATCAATAGACACTCCCGTTGTTATTCTGTCCATTATTTATCATTATTATTTATTCATTATTATTCATGATTGCAGTCGTGAAAGAAAAAAACATGCAAATGGACGTATGGAAAGTCATAAAGCTGTGAAATAGAGGAGAGCAGCTCAATGTAAGAAATAAAGTTAGTTTTAGTAAGTTAAAAGCACAACATTTAGATTGGTAGCATGTTGATAAAACATGTGCCTGCTAGAGAACAGGCAAAATCTGACTAAAACGTGATTAAAAAAGGATATTGCCAGACATTGCTCCTCACTTATCCCCAAAGCTGACTCCATCCTTACCAACAGGAGACAGACATCGGTACAAACATGGATCAGTTGGTTTCCAGCGGTCTCAGCCCCGACGCTGAGGCGGACAAAGTTAAATCCACACCGGGTACCGCGACGGCCTCCTTCCGGGCAGCTGCTAATGCTAAGCACCTCTGTTCCAGCGGTGCCTGTGGGTGCTATAGCAGCTGGATGGAGTCAGAGAGGTCAAAGAAGTCAAAAAGTCCCTGTTAAAGTCCACCGTAGTGTTTTAAACCATGGAGCAGACGATATTTCCATAGGTCCGCTCGGACTACATGACACCTGAGCCGCAGACTGTTGAGCTCCGGCTCAGTTTACTGTCCGAAGGCTGACTCCAGGCACCAGGCTGGCATGCCACAGCGCCCCCTGCGGCCAGGAGTGTGAACTACAGCCATGTTTTTATTGACCCTTTCATAGAGAAACAGGAAAATAGATTTTCACATAATATTTTATTCAACTGATCTTTAATATATAAACCAAACATTTGTATCATTTTAATTTCATGCTGAACTAAGTAAAAATGTGCCAAAGTATGTTTAAAATGATGGAGCAGGCTTAAGGAATGGGATAAAATCAGGGTTTGGGTCAATTACATTTTTCAATTACAATTATGTCTTCAATTATAATTACGTTTCAATTTTTGAAGTTCAAATGTATTTAATCACAATTACTGAGCCTGCCATAAATAAGCTCAAAAAAATGTAACCGTCCTCTTGTGTAAGCTTTCTGTTAGCATCTCTTATGATAATGGCTCAGTTTCTAACCATGTCTTAAATCAGCTGTAAAATACACTAAAAATATATTATTTATCATCTAATTTGTTTTTCATCTGTTGGTTACCTCGTTAGGCTTCCTTGTACATGAAAATATTAGTATTAATAATTTTGGTGTGAGCGTCTGAGCCTTTTTTCTGTATACCCCTAGATTTATATATATATATACATTTTTTTTTTTTTTTTTTTTTAAATGGTAAAATGATCCTGAAGAGAACTGACAGGTAGTGGGAAAATATGATATAAAACATATTTTGATAATTGTTAACTACATATCTACATAGAGGCTTGCATTTCAATTCAGTTTTTATAGAATTTCCATACCAATTGCAATGACAAAGAAAATTATCTGATCTCAATAATAATTCAAATATGATTAGAACAGCAACTGATTTTTTTTTAAACTGTACTGTCCTCTAGTGTTAGAAATATGACAGGCTTTCTGATCAATCAAACGAGCTAACAACCACATCAAAACTTGTGTTAAATGTACGTGTTTTATTCATGTTAAATATGATTTGAAGGTACTTTCCCCTAGTTAGTTTATTATAGTAGAAATGTATTATTGACGTTATTTTTAATTAACTATTTATTGATTTTGAGAAAATATGAAGTTTGATTTGAATGTGCTGAATACATTTATTTTATTTGTATTTTTTTATGTTTTTTCAGATTATATTTGATTTGATTTAATGGAGGAAAAACGTAGAAAAATGTAATATGCGTAAACATTTGTTCAATAAAGTTTTATTTTGAATCGCTCCTCTTCCACAATGTTCCGACTAGGAAATGACACCGAAGCTAATAAATACCAACATTACAAACGAATGAATTGAATTAGTGTAGGATTTGTCTGTAAAAATAAAACAAACAAAAACAATCTACAGATTGTTCTTCTTCTAAATGGACGGTGTTTATTGTCTTCGTGTGAATCGGCGTCAAACTCAGGACTTCAGGTAATAATACTGTTTTTTATGCTAAGTTTAGTTAGCATCACAGCTCTCCGTGTTATAAAGCTCGTATTTGACCACAAGTCAAATATATATTTTCAGCTCCTGTTAGGTTTTCCTAGTCCGCAGTGATATATCAAAGTAATAAACTAGCAGAACACGAAGCAACAAATGATGTTTGAGCTTTCCAGTGGAAATTATATAACTTTCAAAATAAGAGTATCTTTTCAGTTTATTGGTGTGTAAAAGTTTTACTTCATACATTTCGCATGTATATTTGTAAATTATTCTATTACTTTAATTGATTGGAAATGACATATTTAACCCACCAAAAATAAGATGATGAAAATAAGAAATATTTAAAATCAAATGAATCAAAAAAGTGTTTTCCGTTTATTCTTAAATTATGTATTACCAATGTGTGCAACATAGAGTAGAACATTGCAACAATCACAACAAAGTCTTTCAGTCAGTGCAAACAACACTAATTTTAAATAGAATAAATAGGAAACAAAGATAAAAGTGCAAAAAAATAAAATAAAAATCAGGGTGAGACGCAAGAGCTGCCAAAACAAAAATATATATTTACAACATGTCTTACAGGAAATGTCTACAATCCAAAGGACTCCTTGATGGAAGTTTGTCTTTAGTCAAAGACTCGGATGGGTTTGTTCTCCTTCCCCTCACGTTGTCTACTGTGTCCCAGCTGGATCTTCACGCTTTGCAAACCACAATGGGTTCAAATGATGCTTGTCAACTAGTTTGGACTCAGGTAGATATGGCTGTTTTTTTTTTATACACAGACCTAATTTGTAGGGCTGCCAACTTTGGTCGCTTAGTCGACTAATTGGTCGATGCCGTCGTGGTCGACCAAGATTCTCATTGGTCGACCAGCAACGGTATCAGTTTCAATACCATTTTTTTAAAAAATGCAATGCACTTATACATGCGATAAGGATTAAATATCAAATATAATTTCTTTAATGCTTAAACATGATTCTATGTCCAGCAACAGCTGTGTGTGAGTGTGTGCTGCACTGCAAAAAAAAAAAAAAAAGTGTTGTGCTTCAACTTTCAGCGCAGAGTGATGTCCTCAGAGCAGAGAGGGAACGAATTAAGACAGGCTTGAAGCACAAGCATCCACTATTGAATCAATCCTTTTTGTGCACAAGAACATGGATTATCCTTATATTTGATACGTGGGTTATGTAAATAGATCCACTGCTGTCTCTGGCGCAGTGACGCCCACTGCTTACCTGTGTTTGACATGCGTTCGTTTCCCCGTGCGCTGATCTGATGTTGACATTGACAGTTGTTTATTAATAAAAGCAGGTTTATCACTAAAACAAATGTAAATATGTCATTTGTATGAGGAAAAAATGGTTTTAACTGTTGGTTTAAGGTCGGGCACGAATATAAATACCTAATGTCTGTCGACCTGTAGATTTTACTTTTGCTTTGTCGGGTACTGGTCAAAGCTTGAATAAGGGTCATTTCATAAATTGTTTGTGTTTAAAAGCAAATCAGCACCACAACATGCCAAAACTAAATATTTGTGTCTTTTTTCTTTCTTCTTGTCCTCCTCTGCACCTGCTCGTTCATTCTTCGTTCTATTTTTATTTTTTTATTTTTTTGGTCGACTAATCGCTTCGTGTGCCATAGTCTTGGTCGACCAACCATTTTCTTGGTTGACTATAGCCCTACTAATTTGACTGTGCAGGATCTTTAAAGTCTGTGTGCATGTCATTAATTTCGGTGTCCCGTTTCAACCGCAGACTCCTCCTCCGTGCTCAAAGCGTAAAGGTGGAAAGAGGAGCTGTAATAAACTGGAGGGACTCCTCCAGGAGCTGCTGGAGTCTCATGGTGAGAGATGGTCAGAGGAGATAAAGGAGGATCTGCCTCTCAGCTTTCAGCGACACGGAGACCTGGTCCTGATAGGAGACAACACTTTCTGCCTCTCACTGTGGAAGAAAATGGGTCAGAGAAAATTAAATACATTTCTGTTTTGCCTTGTTAGAGCCAGATATGTAACAATGACCCGAAATGTAACAATAACCAAATTGTTTAAAAAAAAAAAAAGAAATGCAATAAACCCAAAATGTAATAACTTGTCAATAATGTAATGCTGAACGCAAAATGTAACAACTCTTTGTTTGCTATTACATTTTGTGGCAGGCAAAATATTTTTCCCCTAATAGTAGTATAGTATAATTGTGTTACATCATAGAGTGAGTCAATGATTTATGGATTAAAGGGCCTATTGCTTCTATGTAGAGTGTAGTATCATACACAAATGGGTATGCGTAAGTGTGTGTCAAAAAAAAAAAAAAAAAAATATATATATATATATATATATATATATTAGAGCTGGGCGATGTGGTCCAAAAATCACATCTCAGTATTTTTTCCCTGAATGCCGATGTACGATATACAGTAAATCTCAAGAATTTTAATTCTAATTAAGTCTTACCAGAAAGACAATTCAGGGTTAAAATTGCTGATTGAAAATGCCACACAAGTACATTTAATAATAAACAGCTGCACAAAATGTATTTTCCCCTCTAAGGGACAGCACGTGTGAGTGAGTTCTGTAGTGTGGCTTGTTTAAGGGAAGGTCTGGGTTACAACGCACTCAGAAATTCATCTAACTGTGCTTTTAATGCTGTTCTGAGAAGTAATAAAAGCAACGACTCCTAAAACAGATATTTTGATACAAAATAAGGTAAAAAAAAACCATCAATATAGGCGATATTGTAATTTTCTATCTCGCCAAAATAGAAAGCTCGATATACCTTGAATCTCGATATATCGCCTAGCGCTAATACAGTATATATACACTTAAGCATACACATTTGTTCATGACACTACACTCCACATTGAAGCAATAGGCCCTTTAATTCATAAATCATTGATTCACTCTATGATGTAATACAATAATTACACTATAGGAGAAAAAACATTTTGTTTGTCGCAAAATGTAATAAAAAACTCAAAAAGTAACAATTTGTTACATTTTGGGCAAAAAGTTGTTACATTTTGCGTTCAACATCTTGTTACATTATTGCATTATTGGCCAGTTATTACGTTTTGGGTTTTATTAAAAAAAATATGTGCATAAAAGTTTTAGAACACCACACTTTTTTCCTGTTTTTTACTGAAAATTATTCAGTTTTTTGTGTCATTGCACTGTGAAACAAAAGCGTAGAACAAATAAGCAATTTGAGTTGAAAAAGAAATGATAGAATCCATGAACAATACTGTTCACACCACAGTGTGTTCCAACACTGCTGCTATGCAGACAGAGGGGGTTGGAAGTAATAGTGGTGTCCCGATCTGATTTTGATATCTGATATCGGTCCGATATAAGCCAGAAAACAAATATCGGATTTTATCGGACTGCATCTAAAAACTTTGATATATATTATATTTATTCAATTGTAGAATACTGTAGATATTATGTTGAAGGTTAAAATGTACGTATGTAACCAATTGGTTAATAATAAATAGGTCAGTTTCTCTCATTCCTACTGTTGCTGATTATTGTTCTGTTTTCTAACATTCCACACCAAAAAATAAGTAATAAAAGTATGTATGATTCGTATCAGATTGATATCGGTATCGGCCAACACTCAAGGCTGCAAGTATTTATCGGAATGTGAAAAAGTTGTATCGGGGCATCCCGAGGACGTAACCAAGAAAAGTTGGAACACCTGTAGGAATTATTAGCACCAGATTCCAAGGCTGATTCAACCTTCATTACATTTTTTTAACCCACTTCGTGTTTCCTGAAAAAGGCCTATTTGTATAATTCTGAAATGTACATTTTTTTCAGTTTAGGGTAACCAAACCTCGTTTTTTAACCTCTGGCTGTTCAGTACTTACCTTTGTACCATTTCAGCTATTCATTGGACTTGCACTACTTGAATTGCAATAAATAACTGAAAAAATGTAGGTTTTTTGATATAACAATTCAGTTATTTTTACATTTCGGGCTGTAACACACCTCCTATTAATGCTAGATGTAGCTTAAAGAAAAATCGTTTTTTCTGACTTAGGTGAGGATTTATGGAGCACAGTTGCCAAAGGACTCGGAGCAAAACGACTGGCAAAACAGGGCCGGGTATCCAGGGATGGGTTTAGAACCCCTGAGGTCACGATGCTGTTGGGTGAGGACAGCTGGGTCACACACGTCGACAACGGTATCAGGTAAAATCCCAGTCTATTCCACTGATTACTGTCACACTGGACATGTCTGCCTTGTTGCTGGTAACCTTTAAAAAAAAAAAAAACAAACCTGAACGTGTTTTTGTTCCAGCTACCAGTTTGATGTTACAAAATGCATGTTCTCATCTGGAAACATAACGGAGAAGCTCAGGGTGGCTGCATTCGACTGTACAGGAGAGACTGTGGTGGATTTATATGCAGGTACACTAAAGTTGTCAAATTATGAAATAAACTGATGAAAGTAAAAAAAAAAAAAACTCCTACAAAAAGAGGAATATTTTGTGAAATGAATTGCTTGATGCATCAAGATGAGGTTAGAAAAAATTGTAAAAATTCAAAACCATATTAGCACCTTTTAAACTTACTGCAAATTGCAAATATAAATAAATAAAATCAGCAGACATGCAGACAGCATTAAACAAAAAAAAGCCATGCTGGTCATTTAAAGGCTCAGATGCTAAGGCTTTATAAAGAAACGTATTTCACTCACACACTCTCCAGGAATCATGGGAAATCTGTCAGCTGTGCCCATGGTTTTCTAGGTTTTGTTGCTAAAGACCTACAGCAATGGTTCCCAACCTTTTGTGGGTCGTGACCCCCATTCTGACATCATCCATTTCTGGCGAGCAAAAGACATTTTTTTTCTTCCTAGAATTAGTTTTTGATCATGTTTTTTTGTATTGTGTTACAAATACAGTAGACAGGTTTAGTGACAAGTTGCACCAGCTCAGATATTTAATTTTAATTAGATTTACATTTGAGAAAGTTAAAGTATAGAATACAGTCATTTAAGATTGTGTTTTAGTTTAAAAAAGAAGAATAATATTAAAATTAAACAATATATATATATATATATATATATATATATATATATATATATATATATACAGTATATCTTAATCAGTAAAAAATAAATAAAAAATGATCAAGTACTAGACATTTCAAGGGACACCATTTACATTCCAGGCGACCCCACATGGGGTCACAATCCCCAATGTTGGGGTAAAACTACTGTTAGAAAATTTTGTTTTGGAATATTCAACCATACTCAAATATCAGTAACTGAACCGGTGTTTTGTATATCGCCCAAAATATGATTATTTTGTTTGTTTTTAAGAAAATCCTTCAATTCTTCCTAAAACTAGGAAATACTTCCTATATCAAAGTGCTGTTAGAGTATTTTTAGATTTAATAATATTCTGTAGTTGTGTAAAATTTGACTTTTTTAGTACCGTACATCTCATGCAACTACCGTCCCAACTGAACACATTGCAAGAACATAATGTCAATAATGTGTTTTGTTCTGGAGCCTTTAGACAAGTTATGGTGCACATAGGCCAGTGGTGAGCCTTACTGTTATTTCCATATCAGGGATCAATAAATGCTTTCTTATTCTACTGCTCTGTGTGGACAATAATCTGATTTATGTCGCATGTTGCTGTTAAACTGTGGCCTTCTATCACCCTGTGACAGGTATTGGATATTTTACTCTCCCTTATTTAATGCATGCGAACGCCTGCCACGTCCACGCCTGTGAGTGGAACCTGGAGGCAGTCAAAGCTTTACAGAAGAACCTGAATGTGAATGGCGTCTCAAATCGCTGCACTGTTTACCAAGGAGACAACCGTCAGGTACAGAGATCACCTCTATTTTTCATCTGCTTATTCTAACTGAATTGCATTTATTAATTCACCCTAAATTTATATTAGTTAGATTTGAGTAAAACTGCAGACCTGAGGGCAGTGCTTCTCAAAGTGTTTGGCACTCCCCCTGCTGGGTAATGGAAGTATGACAGGTGGGGTGCGACAAACAGGATTGCAGTCTGCAGTTTGAGGCGGCGCTCAACTTTTGGGGCAGAGCTCAACGTTCAATAAACCAATCGCGTTCAGTCTTACTCTAACCCTAACCCATATCTATTTTACATGCCTATAGAATTATGTAACATAAACAATTATTTTTATGGCACGATTTACTTATTTTGAGGTTGATTATTTTTAACTGTCTGAGAATCACACAGCACAATAGCATGCCGCATTGAGCTCCGCCCCGAGCTGCGGACTGAAAGCCTATAGCATGCCGATGTTGAGCAGCTTTGTGCTCCGCCCCGAACTGCGGACCAGAGTCAGTGGTACTTCACAAACGTTTCAATTTCCTGCCAATCTTCTTAAAAACATTTCTCCAACATCATTAACACTAAACAAAATGTCTCCACACAAACAAAGTAATAATGAATAGCTTAAAAATGTAAAGAGTATTAAATTATTAGACTGCATTAGATATGCATTAGGAGAACTAATGAAGTGACATGTGAAGTGGAGTAGAATAACAAAACAAATTTGACTTAAAGGAAATTTCCTTTTTTGTTTTCAGACTGCAAACAATGTTTAATTATTTCTTGTATTTTTGACTTGACATTTGTTTTTAAGCTGGGTTACCGGACTCAAAACGTCACTCACTTTGTTCTTCTTCTTGTTCTTGTTGTGTACACTAGTTAATATCGCTACTCCTCTGTTATTCGTGAACAGATCGGGCTGAAATTTGGTAGGTATAATCTATGGATGTGTACGCATTGACACTCAAGCCTGATTTTTGATTTGGGGCCCAGGGGGGCTCCAAAAAAGAAAAAGAAAACTAAAGTCGATTTCTCATTTATATGCGAGTCAAATATTACAACGGTTGGTGGTACCGAATCATTGGCACATACCAATGTATAAATGGGGCCCATTACCTCGTATGTGTCACGGGGGGCCCCATTTGTCAAATGACTACTCCTCCGTTAGTTCTTGTTAGATCAGAATGCAGTTTGGTATGAATACTCTATGAATGAATATGATGAGACGCTCGGAGCCCTTTTTTTTAAATGGGGTAGGGGGCCCACCCCCTATTTCCACTAATTTCCACATTTATGGGAACATAGTCGTGTGATATATCCTTTCAAAGGTAATTCAACGTAGATTATGATTATGCTTCGCACAATTTGATTCCCTTTTTTCGGCAATTTCCATTAAAGTAGATTTCTCATTTATATGCGAGTCTCCAATATTACAACGGTTGGTGGTACCGAATCATTGGCACACACCAATATGGAAATGGGGACCATTACCCAGCACATTTTTCAAATGACTACTCCTCTGTTTGTTCTTGTTAGATCGGAATGCAGTTTGGTATGAATACTCTATGAATGAATATGATGGGGTAGGGAGCCCACCCCCCATTTCCGGTAATTTCTAAATTTATGGGAACATAATCGTGTGATATATCACTTCAATATAATATAATATATCCCCTTTTTTGGCTATATCCTTTAACATAGTTTTCTTCATTTGTCAGTCAAATAATGTGACATTTGGTGTTATTGAGTCATTGACATACCAATATATGAATGAGGCCCATCATGTCACGGGGGAGCCAGGAGAATCTCCATTCTTTAACCATAAACTGTTTTTGACTTTTTGTGTTTTCTCGTCAGCTCCAGCTGTGTGACGTCGCTGATCGAGTCAACCTGGGTCTCATCCCGAGCTCTGAGGAAGGCTGGCCAGTTGCCTGTCGACTACTAAAGAGAACAACCGGCGGCGTTTTACACATTCACCAAAACGTCACCTCGCAGTTACAGGCACGTCATGATGTACCGCAGGGACTTTCTGGGAAGAGAGCAGACAGGAGGGCGTGGCAGGAATGGGCCAATGAAACGGCAGAAAAAATAGCTTCTCTGCTAAAGGACGTCACGGGTGGACAGTGGACGACAAACATCCAGCACATTGAGCGTGTGAAGTCGTACGCACCTCACGTTCACCACTTAGTGCTGGACCTGGAGTGCAGACCATCATGACTTGAACATAAACTGAGTGAATATGCTGAACTAAAATCATTGAGATGTTGAACCTGAGAATGATTTACTTTGTTTTTCTCCTTTAGGCAGAGGTGTAAAGAGTACTGATATATCCTATACTCAAGTAGAAGTACTGTTATTTCATTGAAATTGTACACAAGTACAAGTAAGTCATACATAATATATTCAAGTACAAGTAAAAAGTAGCTCAATGAAATAGTACTCAAAGTAAAAGTTACTATAGTTACTTTCACCTCCCATGTTTATTATTGGTAATAAATATTGCCACTGTTTCCTTGCACACATTAAACATCTCATATATAAATTGAAAAAGGAAGAGATGAAATCTTGCACAGTTGGAACTTGATTGAGTTTCAAAATGTGAATAAAAAATAATAAAAAAAACACCAATTAATTCAATTTAAACTTTTTTTAAATGCTTAAGTATAGCTAAATTTATTTATGAACTCGAAAACAAACAATAACAAGCATTCAAAGCTTTTTTGGCACGGTGCAGTATGTTTCATCTGGTTGGCCAGTTATGATGTGAATGCTTTTGATTGTTTTCTGGTCATTTCATTTTTTTGTAGTTTCACAGTCATAATTATGAGAAAGAAAGTCATAATTATTCGATAGAAAAGTCATAATTATGAGAAGGGAAGTCATAATTATGGGATAGAACGTCATAATTTTGAGATAGAAAGTCATAAATATGAGAAAAAAGCTGCAATTATGTAGAAAAAAGTCATAATTATGAGAAATAGTCACAATTATGAAAAGGAAAGTCATAATTATGGGATAGAAAGTCATAATTATGAGAGAACGTTCCACATATGAGATAGAAAGTCATAATTATGAGAACAAAAGTAATTACATGAAAAAAGTCAATCATAAGAAAGTCAAAATTATTAAACAGTAAGTCATAATTTGAGAAAGAAAGACAATTATAATTATGTCTTTCTCAATAAACTTAATACACTTAAATATAAATGAGAAAGTGAGTTAGTACCTCATAATTATGATTTTCTATCTCGAAATATGACTTTACTAAATCCTAATTATGACTGCACTAACTCATAATTATGACTGATGATTTTTTTTTGTAAAATTACTGTTTTCGAAATATACTCAAAAACATACAAGCACCCATAAAAGCAACTCAATGACAGTGACTACTTGTAATCTGCTACTTTCACCTCTTGTGTTTAGGTTTGTGTAACTAACAACCAGTCACTGTCCTCTGATGGGTTGTTATGTGCTTTACTTAAGAGCTTTCCAACAGTGCAGATTAGCTTCAAGTGTTTGTTTATTCGCCTCATAACGTGAGCCAAGATATTACATCACTGGTCTGATTCACACGGAAACATCCAAACGTCATTCATGACATCAACACTGACCAACCGTGACATCTTAAAGTAATGAACTTCCAACTCTGTTGAGCAGTAAGCTTAGGACTCAGCGTCACTTATGAGGCACTACACTATGGGTTATTGTACTATTACAGTTAGATATTTAATATTAAATATAGATTAGCAATCTTAAGCCACAAATGTAAGTTATACCAACAGGTTTGAAAGGACAGGTGGTGTCCACATGCTTAAACTGTAATGAGGCGTGTCCCTTTACTTTTCACCAGCGTGACCTTGATATGCACGCAAAGATACAAAGATGATGCTCTTAAAGGTGATCCTGAGCAAACAGCAGATTAGAGATGTTTCCATACCGAGGACTAGCAGAGTTAAGTCTCTGGAAATCACACGAATCATATGATACATTTTCACAGCCTCCTGCTCCGACCCCGCTAAGGCTCAGAGGGCACATTTGTAACCAAATATGGGAATCTCTTCTGGATGATTGAGGTTTAGCTTTGCACTAAAAATCAATGCTGAGGGTAATGAAGCAGCTTTGGAAAGAGAAACATGTTATTTTGGCCTTTGAAAACCATCTGGAGATCCAGAGTTTTGTCTTTTCTATCACATCAAACAACATTTGTGGTACGTTAAGGTTTCATTTATTCAGACAGCTGGCAGTTGAAACATGTCAGGAGATCAATGTGGATTTCCTAAGTAACAGTTGTCTGAATAAATGAAACCTATTCAAAAAGAAGACAAAAATAATATTGCTGGAATTAACATATGTTGTACTTGTTGATATGTTTCTGAATTAGTGTGATTTAGAGCAGGGGTTCTCAACATTGGGGTCAGGTCGCAAGACACTTGGAGGAAGTCGTCAGATGCCTTCAAGAACAGATTTTTTTTTTTTTTTTTTTTTTTTTAAGAATTTGAGCCCATTTTTGTTTATTTTCAGCCTTTTCCTGCAACTACACCAAACTTGCCATATTTTCACCTATTTTCATCACATTTTCTTGCCATATTTGCACTCCTTTAAATGCATTTTTGCTACTTTATTCCCATTTCTGCCACTTCCCTATCAAATTTCAATGCCTTTTCTGCACATTTTTTTTTTTCCACTTTCAAGACATTGTCATCGCTCATAAACCCATTCCACCACTTTTCCACCTAATGTCGCATGTGTTGACCCAATATTGTTACTTTTAACCTCTTTTCACCACATCTCATGCTTATGTTTTGCCAATTTAACCACTTTCGTGACTTGTCATGCCCATTATTTGCCAGCTTTGAACCCTTTTTTTTACCACTTTTTCTGTCTGTTTTTGGCCACTTTAATTTGCAACTTTTAACCAATTTCTGTGGTTCTTAAAATCTCATTTCACCACTTTTTCCACAATTTTTGGTCACTTTAAATCCAGTTTTTTAAAATCTCTGATTAAAACAAGGATTTACATCTTTAAGATGACTTTATACTTTGGAATAATAATAATAAACTTCCTGGATAACAGTGGATATTATTCAGCTAAATAAATACATGTTGTTATCACAGATTCATAGAACAATGGACCATTGTTTTGGTGACTTTATGGATGGGCCCCTAAAAAGCCCTTTATTCCCCCTTATCGATGGCCCTTTCTCCACATGACTGTTCTTCAATGTTCATGTCTGTTTCAACCACCTTCAGAAACGTTTTAGTATAACCATCTAAACCAACTAACTTTTCTACATGTTTCTCCCATCTTATTGGACCTGAAGCCATTTTAATATTTAGTTTTGTTTCCTTAAGTGAGTGAATTATTCATCCCATTCCTCTTACTGCCCTAGAGACAAACAGAAAGACAACATTTCCAAACCTGTAATGCTTTTCATTTGCCTTTTGAGCACCTTGTTCAGTCTCGACTCCGTAGACGCCCTAACAGCAAACAGTGACAACGTAAAATGCAAACATATCAGCTGTAGTTGCAGAATCTCCCAACTTCTCCCACAGGTTTTAGCTTTTAGGGCCACATTTTAGGGAACCATTTTCTGTTCATTCTCTTGATCACATGTTTGAATAATTGGTTATATTTTAACTCAGTGTTTAAGGGTCTATTTCTGACCATCTGTATAAAGCAGAGATGGGCAGCTATCACAGATGTTCTACTATAAAATAAAAACAACTCTGAGTAATGATACAGGAAAAAAAAGTGTATTTTTGATGTCATGTTGTATATTTTTTCTCTCATTTTGTGTGTTTTTGTTTTGTGTTTTTTTGACTTGTCATTTTGTATAATTTTCTCTTATTAGTGCTTGTCGTTTTGTGCTTTGGGTGTGATTTGTGTTTTGTTTTGTTTTTCTTGTCATTTTATGTGTTTTTGAAATCCTTTTCATAATGTTTTCACTGTCATTTTGTGTATCTGTGCTAATTTTGTATATATATTTTTTTGCATTTTGTGTGTGTTTGTTGCTGCTTTGTGTTTTTTTTTTAGTTATTTCGAGTGTTTTTGTTGTCATTTTATCAAACTGAAACTGAATTGCCCCTCAGCATAAATAAAGTTTTCTGAATCTGAATTTTAGTTGTTGTTTTCACTGGGGACCGCACAAAGTTTGTCTGAAGGCTGCATGTGGCCCCCTGGCCACCAGTTGCCCATGTGTGGTATAGAGACCACACACAGGCAGAAGATGTCACAAATATAAATGATTATAGAAATAAAGAAAGTGAGAAACTACAAAATACACATTTATCCCCCTTAAAAAGGCGAGATAGTTTAAAAAAAAATGTTCATAATAGCTACCCAAAAAACCCCACAAAACTACACAAATAATGGAACTAATAAACATTCACAAAAAGGGAGACGGGGCGGGGACAATTAGCATATGTGCGAAACATTTACGTTCAACATTTAGATTTAGATTTAGATTGAACATATAGATTTAACATTTAGATTTAACATTTAACATTTAGATTTAGATTTAGATTTAACATTTAGAGTTTACATTTAACATTTAGATTTTACATTTAACATTTAGATTTAACATTTAGATTTTACATTTAACATTTAGATTTAAAATTTAGATATAAAATTAAGCATTTAGATATGATATATAACATTTAGATTTAGATTTAAAATTTAGATATAGATTAAACATTTAGATATGATATACAACATTTAGATTTAGATTTAACATACATTATTTAGATTTAGATTTAAACATTTAGATTTATATTTAACATTTATATATAAGATTTAACATTTAGATTTAACATATAACATTTAAATTTAGATTTAAAATTTAGATATAGATTTAACATTTAGATATAATATATACCATTTAGATTTAGATTTAAATATTTAGATTTAATGCTTTTTTTTTAAACTGGTTAAATGTTGTATTAAATGTAGGAAAATGTGCTAAATATGAGAAAAGTGAGATAAATAATGAAAATGTGTTAGCTACAACTTTTATACTAAATTTTTACACTTGGCACCCCATAAAATAAAGGCTCCATAGTATGTAGTCATCCAGATGTACCATAAATTCTTGTTTTAATCAGAAATAAAATGGGTTAAAAGTGACAAAAAAAAAATGGTGAAATTGCATTTTAAAAACCACAGAAATTTCTTAAAAGTTACAAATTATAGCAGCCAAAAACAGATGGAAAAGGTTGTAAAAAGGCTTCATAGTGTCAATATTGGCTTAAAAGGGGAGGTTTGGGTAAAGTAATTTAAAAAGTAGGAACAATTAGTTTAAACTGGCAAATAATTGGTATGAAAAATTGTGAATGTGGTTAAAATGGCTTTAAATAAGCATGAAATATAGTGAAAAGAGGTTAAAAGTGACAATAACTGGTCAACATATACGACATAGGTGATGGTTTTATAAGCGCTGAAAATGTCTTAAAATTGTGCAGAAAAGGCTTTGAAATTTGACAGAAAAGTGGGTGCAATGTAGCAAAATGTTGCATTAAAATGAGCAGAAATATGGAAAGAAAGAGGTTCAAATATGGTAAGTTTGACGTAGCTGCAGAAAAACAGTTTAAAAAAATAAATAAATAAAATAAAATGGTGTCTCGCTACCTTAAATGGGGTCCTGACCCCAAGGTTGAGAACCACTGCTCTGAATAAGATAAAACGTCACAAAAACAACCAAAGCACACGTATAACCATTAACTGCAGACATTCTCTTAACGAATGGCAGCTATTGTCAAACAATGCTCCAAACGTTAACAAAAAGACACCAAAGTGTTTAAAAGTGTTGGTAAAGAAGCACAAAGACAAAGACACGCCCCCTGACCGCCGGGGGCTTTTTTTTTTTTTCTCCCCAAGTCCAACAAACTTCCAACTCCAGCCCACTTCCCTATTGACCACGTAAAGTATTAACAGCTCTAAATGTGAGAAGGTTCAGACTTTTTCCCTCCACTACGTCCTGCCCTTCACTGTAGTTTATTCATAGTAAATACAGGAGGAAGGAAACGCACCTGTCATCATGGAAAACGACTAACTTTCCTTTTCTTCCGGGTCTCACGCTGCGCCTCCAGAGAGGAAGAGGAGGGAGAGGATGAAGAGTAGGTAGTAGAGGATCGCAGGAGATCCACTCGATCATCTCGACACCATTAAAACCACCAAATGCGCTGTTGTGCTGCGGATCTTTAACCAGCAGGTGAGTCACTTTCATTCTAACACATTGTTTTCCTTTCATGAACAAAACATAACAGGACGGAATATACACGGTTACACTTTTAAGAAATAAAATAAAATGTAGGTGTATTGGAGCTGCTGCAGTTTTTCAAGATGTTCAAATAAATAAATAATAAATAAATAAATAGTTAAATATATATATATATATATTTTTTTTTTTTTCACAAAGTATGTCTTGTGTTCTAGCTGTTTTTAATGAAAGCCCATCCACCCCAGCTGCTACACGCATTAGTTCACTGTGCATTTGCTTAGTTAAGATGTTTTTATTTTTTATTTTTTACCATTTAAAACAGCACAAACTCGGTCAAAAACATGCAACATTTCCTTAAAGGGCTACAGTCAGTGAAAGCAGCTCTTCCTACTCTTTCCTAGTGGACTGTAGCTATTCACATAACGAAGGAAAAACAAGTGTCTGAGTTATAAAGTTATAAATATATATATATATATATATATATATATATATATATATATATATATATATATATATATATATATATATATATATATATATAGTTTTTAATTGCAGGAGGAGGAAGCTATTGTCCTTTGAAGCCAGTTTCTAAAGTTTTAGTCCACATTTACATGAGGCTGTTAGAGGTTCTATGTTGTTAAACTGGGTGAAATATTTATTTAACCATGTATCATACTCTACTTCAGTGGTTCTCAAACTGGGGCAAGCACACCCCCAGGCGTCCTTCAGACAATTTCTTGAATTTTTTTTAAAAAGAAATTCAAAACACCCTAGTATTCATGTTGCATATCATAAAACTGTATAATGGGGACCAAAGCACCAATAGAATAAACATACTTCACATATCACACATTTATCCCCCTTAAAAAGGTGAGATAGTTTAAAAAATAAAATAAATAAATAAATAAAAAAAAAAAACACCACAAAACTAAACAAATAATGGAACTAAACATTCGCAAAGAGGGCACATGATAGGAAAATACACATGTACAGTGTACAGATATTGGATATGACACACTGCTGTATCACTGTGAAGTACGATGGCTAAAAAAACATGCAAAAAAGTACTTGTTTTTTTTTGTTTTTGTTTTTTTTTTTTTAAAGAAATGCATGTTTTGTTTATACTTTGGTAATACTTAAGACTATTTCTACGACAACAATCTTGAAAAGTTCAAAGAATAGACCATTCCTATTGCTTCTAGAGATACAAATGGCAGTAAATTGTGTTTAATATGAGGTTTATGAGAGGGTCTTTGAAATATTTTATCCTATTTAAGGGGTCTCGGGATCCAACACTACATTCTTAGCAGGTGCAGCATGTTTATCAAAAACAATTGTTTTAATTTTAACTCTTGGGTCGGGGCCCAAAAGTGGGTCCCGTTTTCAATGAGTCACAGTCAACTTTATTCTGAAAAAACAAAAAAAAAAAGATCTTGTGATTATTATTTTAAAACGTTTTTTTTTTGTTTTTTTGGCAGAAAATAGCAAAGTATATTCAAACAGCTGGCAAGGGATGGAGACATTTTTTGCTTATTTTTTTTACTTAATTTGTAAAACTATAATGGACATTTGTTGTGGTTGTTTTAACCTGTAAAGTGTCTTTGAGTTTCTTGAAAAGTGCTTTTAAATAAAATGTATTATTATTATTATTATTCAAATCATTTGAACCTATGTTATATTGGTTTCTAGTGTCTGTGTTGGATGCGTGTATCACCACGTTTGAGGTTTGAAGGCTTTAGGATGAAAAGAGGCAAATGGAACATTTCAGATATTCTGCTTTTCTGATCATTTATTTCCTTTTTAACATAATTTGGTACAATTACATCCTTATTTTAGTTTATTTAGTTTTTTTCAAGGCTTTCTCAGAAAAAAAACAAAAAAAACAATCAATTCCCTGGGCCTCGTTGGTTATGTTTGTTGCACCATCTTTGAGAGCTGGTTTTTTACGTGTGATTTGTTGGAATTTTAATCATGGAAGTAAAACAAACTGCCCTCCACACAAAAAGCCAAAGAGGCATTGACTCCCCCTCTGCTCTGGACCCCCACTTTTTTACACAATGAAAAACCAGCATAAAGACTGAAGAGTGTTAGTTATGTCAGAATCTGTTTTTATTGCTAAGTAGAGTGTATAGACCAGGGGTCTGCAACCTTTACCCCCCCAAAGGAGCCGTTTTGCCTCGTCTCGCCTGGATTAAAGTCCTTCCAGAGCTGAAAAAATTACATCTCACTGAAGACAATGCAGTGTATTCAATTATATACAGTTAAAATAGTTTTAAATCATTTCATGAGTTAATGGATTTGAAGGGCTACAAAAATACTTGAATTTGACAACACATGATCATGTGATGTCGCATGCTAATTTTTTGCAACATATCAAGCATGCATATTAAGTCGGCATGTTGGGCAATTAAATAAATCCTTTCCCCGCACAAATAAAATTTCTATTTTCTTCCAGAATAGTCTTTTTGTTAGTTTGGTTATCTTACCAGGATTTAAAAGTTATGATTAGCCACAGGTGCAGGAAAGTTGATGGTCTGTAGATGATGAAGTAGTAAGGTGGCAGTTATTGCACAATATGATTATTTTTAGGTTAACCAATGGTTTTATCATCATTTTATTTGAAGTTAATGCCATTAATCATCAATACCCTCTAATTCATTATTTAATTTATTTTTTTAAAGCTACAGGGAGCCATTGCAAAAGAGTCAAAGAGCCACATGAGGCTCCAGAGCCACAGGTTGCGGAACCCCAAGGAATTTTTACATGGTGGATGGTCCAAAACAAACCAAGAACAAACCAGAAACCAGAGGTCGACGGATATATCGGCCAGCTAATATATGGACTTTTTTCCATATTTAAGCACTTTAGAGTAGCCATCCATCCATCCATCCATCCATCCATTTTCATACCGGCTTATTCCCGTTTAACAGGGTCGCGGGGGTCTGCCGCTGCCAATCTCAGGCTCTCATAGGGCGCTGGGCGGGGGTACACCCTGGACAGGGCGCCAGTCCATCACAGGGCCTTTAGAGTAGCCATTAAAAAAAAAAAAAAGAACATAAAAAACTTCCATTCGGATGTATGAATGTACAACAAAAAAGTAATAATTATAATAGAATGTGCATGGGAAAGGTAGAAGCCAATAGGCTTACAAATAAAAAGCCGATATAATAGGATAAGGATATAATATAATAGTCCCTGATCAAATGCTGCATCCTTATCCTATTATATCCTTAATATGATAAGGATTTTTGTTTACTTGGTTGTGTGCGGGTATATTTAAAGTTCAATAAATATTAATATGTCTTTCATAATCAATGTTTCTTTAAAAAAAAAAAAAAAAAAAGTGTATCTCTGCCTCAAATATCTGCTTCCAAAATCGGCTTTAGATATCGGCCATCGCCTGAAATTTTTGGTTAAAAATCGTTATCTGGATCGGCCTTTGAAAATCCCATATTGGTCGACCTCTACCAGAAACAGTATAATAATAATAATAATAATAATAAATATGAAGGACGAATATAAATATAAATGCTCATTTGCCTAGAAAATAGGGAGTATCCTAGGTAACTACAGGGTTCATTCCATCCGCATGTTATATTTTCGTATGAAATGACTCAAAATGGACAACCCGACGATGACGGACAACAAATCTGACTTTATCTTAAATGATCAAATCAGCTCCACCCGTCTCTGTATCATTAGAGGGTGGGAACTCATCCTCGGAGCCGAGTGAATGTTTTCTTTGCCTCACACGGAACAACCTTTGGCTTTGACCAGGGCTAAAGATCTCTGTGGGAATGTCCTTACGTATCCTGGATCCTCTGAGTCATCCATCAGCTTTGAAGGGCAGGGCTCATACAGAGTGTTGTTTATGTAAGAAGGTCCCCGTGCTCTTGGCTTTATGGGGATGTTCAAGTGATGAACTCTTAATATTGGCACAGGATAACACATGCAGATCTAATGGCTATTCAAACACACGTCAGCAATACGACGGTCCACTATCTGGATCCTTTATCAAACCAGGTAACAATCTCAACCTGGCCAACAGTGCAGCACAAGTTGTTGTAATGAAGAATCAAAGTGATGAGGCTTCACCATAGTTGAGTTCATCAGTTCTGATGGCTTTAATTCATGCATTTATTTTCTAACAGTAGCACACAGTGAGTTTATTTCCTTTTCCTTTCCCTGTTCTTCCTCAATGCTCTGCTGTGTTTCTTATTTTAGAAATGTAAGTCGATCAGGACACTAGGGCTGCTCGATTATAGAAAAAATAATAATCACGATTATTTTAGTCATAGTTGAAATCACGATTATTTGTCAACCAAAAAGTTATTTATTTTTTGTACGAAAAAAAAACAAAAAAAATTTCTTTAAACATAAATAAAACCCTTCAAACATTAAAATCAAGTATGTTCACTTTTGCACAAAACAAAACACTTCTTGCACGTGATGTGTCTTTGCTCTAGATCATCATCATCAAACCCAAAGTGTTCCCATAGAAGAGAATTTGACTTGCCTTGCTTGTGTACCAAGTGTTTTTGCTGCGTTTCTCCTGCCATGTTTCAAGAACAGCTT
This sequence comes from Gouania willdenowi, assembly GCF_900634775.1. Classification (NCBI taxonomy): domain Eukaryota; kingdom Metazoa; phylum Chordata; class Actinopteri; order Blenniiformes; family Gobiesocidae; genus Gouania; species Gouania willdenowi. Next base: position 29,871,559 of record NC_041053.1, on the reverse strand, counting down.
TCCTCGTGTTAGCCTGCAGGCTAGCTTTAGCTTTGAAAGGGGCGGGGCGGAGGGGAGGAGCTTGCATGTGCATGAATTAAACAACTAAAAGTTAGTATTAATAACATGTTTGTGCCAAGTTTTATTATTTGTAGATGTCCGAAATTGTGGGTTTGTTTTACTTAGCAAATTAAACATATATATATATTAAAAAAAAAAACATTTTTTTTTTTTTTTCATCGTTTTTTCTCGATTATGTTATTTTTGTAATCGTTGGGTGTAATAATCAAAATCGTAATATACTAGGGGTGTACATTGCCATGAATCTGACAATACGATACGATTCAAGATTTGTGTCATGCTACGATATATCCCGATACTAAACAATGCGATATACATCACAATTTATCGCAATATCAACACATTTATGAAAAGTATCAAAAACAAGTGGTATGTTTTTGAAACTGTCAAATTATTTTTTTCAAAAAAGTCTAACTTTTGCTTCCGCAACAGATTCTGATTCTGTTTAGTTCTTAAATTCTGTAAAAAAAAAAATAATAATAATAATTCATTCATTCATTTTCAGACCCACTTATTCCTGTTCAGGGTCGCGGGGGTCTGCCAGTGTCAATCTCCGGCTCTTATTGGGCGCTGGGCGGGGGTACACCCTGGACAGGGCGCCAGTCTGATAATAATAATAAAAAATAAAAAGTAACCATAAATGCATTGAGAAGTGAGGTAGTTTAACAAGGTCTGATGTGGTTCACTCACACCTCATACTGGGCGTTTACATGTCATGCATACAGTATGTTAGTGCATTTAAATGTTTTTTTTCATTAAAAAACACGATTAATTGGATTGATACGATTATCGCGCTGTGAAATATTGCAATATATTGCAGAATCTTTTTTTTCTTACACCCTTAGTATACACTATTAATGTAGATATTAATATTCATAGATAAACATTGATCACAAAAAAGGGGGAAAAGAAGGGACGAGTTGAAGTTACATAGTTTGCAAAGAAACCCGGCGTACACGGTTGGCATTTATTGTAGAATTTTTACCCCCTTTTCGAATAGATAAATGTATCTACTTTCAAACAGGCTATAACCTCATTAATCCACCCGTGTGTCATACTGTAGATTTCCATTTAAAAAGAGGTACTCAATATTGTCCTTGTGACAGCAGCATATCTGTTTGTTTCTCTCAGGGTCCGAGGACGACATGATGCCAGAGGCGACCGACATGATTGACCTGGGCTTCCTGTCTGAATCTGAGCGGGAGCTGATCCTGGAGGTTCTGCAACGAGACGAGGAGTTAAGGCTTTGTTGAGGAGCAGCGAGTGCGGTGAGGACAGAGCTTTGTGCTTCACCTACCACTTAGTTATTTTAATGTAGTCCAAGGCCAAAGTAACTAATTATTCTTTAATGTCAATGTGTGCAGAACCTAATTTAAATTAAATGCAATTGAAGCAGTGGGTTTATTCTCAAAGTTTAAACAAAATTAGCAAGATTTCTGCTTCATGATGGATGTGTACCTGAAACTTTAAGTACAGTACTTCTAAGAACATTTCATCTTTGCAAAGGTGACAAACTAACTTAAATGTTTCACACCCACCTAAAGGAAAGTTTAAAATGTGTGTGAAAGAGTTCCCTGCCTTTCCTTATTTTGCAATCCATGACATTTCCTTTTGTTTGCGCTCTACTGCTGTCCGACAGCTGCCACTAATGCTCTGACTGGTTGATTCCTGCTTCTGTATTTATATTCAGTCATTGCACAACCATCAATTTTAAAAAGTTTTAAAGTGCAATAAAGTATTGCAATAGATTTATACTGTACTAATAACATCTATATCAGGGGTATTCAATTAAAAGTCACCGAGGTCCAGTTACTAGAATTTCCTCCAAGTAAAAGGTCCGAACATTTTCATTTCAACACACATTTTCATATGGTTTCGATAATATTTATTGTCAATGCAGGAAACCTTAACAGAGTGAACTTGTATAGTAACTCGCTCTTTACCATAAATAAAAGTAGTCCCTGCAGGCAAATAAATTTAAGGCCTTTTTTCAGAAAACAGAAACCTCAGATAAAATAAATAAAACAGAGCCTAATAACCATTTTTTTCTCTTAAAAGTGAAAGGAATAATAAATAAAAAGTGGCTCTTTTAGGGACAAACAAGAAGCAAACAGAGCACTGACTACATTTTCCTTGAAATCAAAGAGGTCCCAGCCTAAAAAACTGACAGGTCAACATCTTAAGAACATAATAAATAATAAATTGCTCTTTTAGTGGGAAAAAAATGGAGAACAAGCTTGGACATCACCTTGTCTCTTTTGATTGTTCTTTTTCTCTTAATGAGAAAAATGGGCATGTGACTGCCCTGCCAATGATTTAAATCTGGGTTGGAATTGAGTCAGGGGCCATCCTCATGCAGACATGTAAGTGACTATTGGTCAGCCTAGAACGGTACTTGTTTTTGATGATGTTCATGGTGAAAAGGCTGACTCACAGCTGTAAGTAGATCCAAACATGGTCAAGGGGTGCAGTGCTACTTTAGTTAGACCGGGGAACACACTCTCAGACACAGTCTGTAGCCAGAAGGTAGCAGGGTCAGTTGCCTCAAAATGCTCTTTTAATGCATCATTTCCTTGCAGATCAATCAGCTCAAGCTGTAGAGATCCTGCATGTGCCCACTTGAATGTCTGTGTCACCTCCTTTGAAATCCTCTGACTTCTCTGATCAGGAAAGGATTCTGAATTAGCAGAGGGAGCTGTGGCCCAAGGCAGAAGCTGTTGAACCTGTTACTGAAGTTTCAATCAGCTTGTTGATGAAGTCAACATAGGGAGAAAACATCTCTCTCACCCTGCATCTGTTCCTGCAGTTTTGGGAAGTGTTCACACTCTCCTTCAATATCTTCTTTGAAAAATGTCCAGCTTCCTCTGGAAAGAGCGAACAGCTGTCATCAAATCAGCAACTGAATTGTTCTGGCCCTGCAGCTTTAAATTGAGCTTCATTAAGATGTGATGTAATGTCAACCAAAAAAGGCAACCATATCCATCTTGTGCTCATCTTGCAGAAACAGTGAAAACGTGTTGCCTCTCATGGCTCTTGAACCTGCTTTAAGAAAGCTTCTATTTCTTTTCGAATAGACCAGAAACGTCCCAGTGCATTGCCCTTACTCAGCCACCTTACATTGTTGTGCAGTAGCAGGTCATTGGCATTTGCCTCAACATCTTCCAGGTATTCTCTCAGGAGGCGATGCTGAAGGGATGAGGATGCCCTAAGGAGTTGATGAGTTTCATCACTGTGGTTTCATTACTTCAGCAAAATGTTCTGATAGAGTGGCACACAGAACAGTCCTGATGGATGAGACAGTGGTAAGCAATAAGATCTGGGTTGTCCTCTTTCATCCGGGACACAGCCCCCCGCTCTTTTCCCACCATGGCAGGGGCACCATCCGTGGTGACAGAGACAACCTGCTTCAGATCTATGCCCCTCTTTGTCAGCATCTCTTTATTGCTGCATATATGTCCTCTCCTCTGTGTGTGTTTCAAGTGGGTGTTACACCCAGCAGGTCCTCACAGAGCTCCCTCTTATCTTTGTGAAAAAATCTCACATACACCAAAAGCTGGGCATTATCAGTAACATCTGTAGATTCATCAATTGCCAAAGAAATGCATGGTGCACTCTGAATGGCTGCATCAAGCTGTGCCAATACATCATCTGCTATATTTCAGATTTTCTGGTTGCTGTTGAAGCTGACATCGGGATTTGTTTGATTTTTTCACACATCTCGTCTTTTTGTTTCCCCTCAAATAATGTCTCAGCAACAGCATTTAAGCACTCCTTCACAACTGTCCCATCACTAAATGGTTTTTTTTGTTGCCCCCAAAATCCACGATACCTTAGAGAGCATTCGTTTGCACGTTGCTGGGCTGTAAATGTATGCGTGATGAGTCGGGTAGACCTGTCATACTGGGCTTGCAGTTCGGTTTATTTTGCTTGGCCCTCAGCTCGGACTTCAGGGGAAAACTTTGCTCAAACGAGCTGTGCTTTGTTTCGTAGTGCCGCTTCACGTTGCCACTTTTAATTAAGTGCGACGTTTTCGGAGCATATGAGGCACACTGGTTTTGAACTGCCTGCCGGAAGAATGAACATAAACTTCTCCGTCCATTCATCTTTAAAACAACGGTTTCCGCATCGACCTTCCTTCTTTGGAACAAGCCATGTCTCTTCCTCTCTGCTCTGGTGCGCCGGCCGTGCAGGGTAAACAAAGGATTTGATTGGCTCAACGGAGTGAAGCAATTGCCGTATTGACTCGAGTAGCAGCGCCCGCCGTCTATAGTTCAGACCGTCAGAAAAAATGCTCCATGAAAATCGTCTATTCTCGTAAATTTATCAGAGATTGGTCACGGCTCACGGGTCCGGACAGAACCATCACTCGGTCCGAGTCCGGACCGAGGTCCGCCATTTGGTGATGCGTGATCTATATAGTGTTGTTATTTTTGTATTTTATCTTTTCGTCGCTGACAGTGAAGATTTTCACCCATACTAGGAATACATAGAAAAAAACTAGGATGAGTTTAATTTATTCAGACCACTCCTGATATGTTTCGACTGTCAACTGCCAGTCTTCCTCAGAGGCATCTGCTGATTGCTTTGATGTCTCCTTTGATGTTTCCTTGACTTCCGCTTAATAATTCCAGCAAGATTCTTTTTGAATAATTATCTTGCCGTCTGAAGTTTCTGTCTTGTTTTTGTTTTAGGAAGCTGAAGGTGGACTTGCTTGACATTCGGAGGAAAGGAGCCAAACGCAGCAGTGAAAAATACAGTCCGAGAAGCTGTGGCCGATGTCAGCAGCCTCTCAGTGCGCTCACGTTGTTCCCCACCCAGTGCAAGATGTGCAAACACCGCGTGTGCCGCACATGCCGAGAAGTGCTGATCGACGGGTCCTGGGTGTGCAGCGTTTGTGCCAAAGAATTGTAAGTTATGTTTTGGTTGAGTTGTAATTACCTACATTTTGGTATTTACAAATCAAAACATACATGGATTTATGATCTCTGCGCTGAAAAGAAACCACTTTAACCTGTTTGCCAAGTGTTTGCTATTAAAGTAAATGTAATGCAGAATGAACTATCTGCTTAGTGTAAGCATTAATGCTTTTCATTTGAATGGGTGTGACTTAAGTTCATCTATCCTGTTTTCTTAATGGTTTATCACTTGTTTTTCAGGGATTTAAAGAAAATGACCAGCGACTGGTTCTATGATCAAAGGGTAAATCGCTTCTCATCAGCTCCCGGACACGACATTATCAGCGTCTCCCTTAAGAAAAAAGCCACCGGTTGAGTTGAAGTTCAGGAAGCGCATATCAGCAGCTCAGCCAGGAATGTAAACAGTGCTCAGCTGCAGTCTCAGCAGGGGTTTTTCCAGCCCAACAGCTAACTAACACTGTCCTTTTGTACGTTATTTTTTTCTTTTTTCCTCTGTGTTGCAGCAAAAAAACGCGAGACAGCAGGAGAGGCTTTGTTAAAAAGTAATGAACTGAACCCACACCCTCCTCATCGGCCTCCACCTCCTCCTCCTCCTGTGCAGATTCCCAGAGATAATTTTCAGCCAGACAACAAAAGGTGTCCGTTTGGTCTGCTTTGAATAGGAAATGTGTAGTTTTGTTGTTCAGATTAAGAAAAAAACAACATTTTATCATTAACAGCCACACAAGTCAGCACTCGGTATCCATCGCATCAAAGGACTCTTTCGATTCAAAGCCAGCTCGCAGCGACACAGAGTCTGCAGAAAATGCCAGTATTACCAGCACTAAGATGGGGACTGAATCCAGGCACGTATCCCCAGAAAAACGAAGGTGAACTACTGATCATATATTTACTTTAAGAATTGACTTTAACTTATAAAAGATCACCACTTATCTTCCTGAAAAGAATTGAAACATATGTTACATTCATTTAAATATTACTCAGATATCTACATCAAAAGTTTGGGTTTAATAATTGTACATGTTGGCAAGTGCTGCAAAATAAACACATCATCAGATCATTGCTTATGCATGCATGCACCAGGATCACAATACATATAATCTTCCTGAAAAATAAATGAAAATAGATATATTAATTCATGTTTTAATGGGGATTGAAATCAAATTGTTCACCCTTTAAAAGGCATCGTTTTCATGCACAGTTGTGGCTGCAAAGAAATCGCAAATTTCACCCTTTCCATGTGTAAAGCGTTGCGGTGGCCATCTTATATCTTGCTCTGGATGCAATTTACAGTATTTTAAGCTAATTCCTGACAATCCTTGTCCCCAAAAACCTACATTTTGCCACAAAGATCATCTTTCTACATCTAACAGAACCAAAGTTATGTAAGATTGGAATTTGCAATATGGATGGTGGCCATCTTGGATCTTGCTCTGAGCACAATTTACGGTATTTTAAGATATATTATTGAATTCCTTGACCCTGAAAACATATAATTTGCCACTGGGATCATGCATCATGTCAAAAAGAACCAAAGTTAGAACAAAATATCCAAATTGGCAATACAGGTGGTCGCCATCTTGGATTTCTTCATTTTGAGTGGGAACCGTTGGTTTGCCAGCATGGATTCCATTAAGATTGGATCAAGCAGATTCAAAAACTCCCATGTACAAGTTTTCATGTTTTCTTTCAGAAGTGAACATCTTTTTGACATATCTGCTGGGCTATAATGTTGATAATGTGTTTATATATTGTGTAATCAAGTTCTGGTTGGCTCAAGATAAGGGAAAGTTCCCTCCAGTCCAGTTTAGCAGGATCCAGTGTCTCTAGTCTGATCGTTCCAGTTGAATCAGCTGCTGTCAGCTGTGAACATACCAACCCTCCAACTGTAAGATACTTTCCCACACTTGTAGAATATCTTATCCTAATCTCTTCAGATCAGATCACTCCATTTTTGTCATGACAGGAAACAAAACCAGAAGGTCTGAATCCAGAGCTGGATGTTGACCGACTCTTCAAGAAGAGTGTCAAACGACCCACAAAACATCCTGGTGAAGGTGCGGAACACACACACACGCATGTGTTTGTAGGAGAAAATGTGGGTTATAGTGTTTGGTTTTTCATTGCAGAGTCTGTCTCGACCCTGGACCTTCGTGATGGACTTGGTGATAATTCAGGGACATCGATGGGAAAGAGGAGCCGCTCTGTTCCTGGTTTGGATGTGAAGGTGAATGATTATTCCCGCTCAATTTGGCAGAGCTTTGTATGTCGTAAAATGCCACATTATTAATGGGATGTATTACTTTGAATAAAGACTTGGCCTATCCAAAGTAATATTATTTATTCCAAGGTTGACATTGGATATTTTCTCCCTGTTGGTGTTGTCAAATATCTCTCTCTCTCTTTCTCTCTCTCTCTGTCTCTCTCTCTCTGTCTCTCTCTCTCTCTCTCTCTCTCTCTCTGCTATAGGAAGATGAAGGAGAGGAGGATGAAGATATCGACAGCTTGGTTCATGTTCATAAAAGGACAATAGCACTGAGTTCGTCCAGTCTCCACAGCTCAAAGGTAGAGGGTTATTTCTGTTCTTCAGGCGCACTGAGAATGGCTGATTTTGTCTTATAGAAACCGAGTCAACTTTTTTTTGTCATTGCACACGTTACAGAGCATCAGAGCAATGAAATTTCATTTCAGTTTCATCCCATCCAAGAAAAACACGCGCTGATGGGGTCCAATCTGAACGAGCACCTGTAACATCACCATTTCCTCCTGCATGAACGAAAGTGCACGTCTGAAATTAAGTAAACTGTCTCCATGGTTACTGGAGAGAGATAAAACAAGTCATGGTTTAAAACTGTTTTGTACTGAGAAAATTATATATTTATGTAATTTGATGTTGTCTTTTGGTGTCTTAATTCAAATATTACTTTACGTTGTGCAAATATTAAAGAGTTTAGCACATTTTAGCCAATCAAACATATAAATCCTAACAATAAGACAAAACAGACACGGTTAAAAGACAAACTTTAAAAAGTAACCAAACCCCCTAGGTTTTGGCTGACGTGCGTCTCGGCTGGAAATTAAAAAAAAATAATTATTGATTATGGGTGGAGCTTCTGAAGTAGTGAAGACACACCCAGTCTATACTATAAAATCTGCAAATAACTGAATCAATGCTATGCCTGTATGCTAACTATCCTCTCAATATTCACTATACCTCTCTATTCACAATTCTCTCAATCCAACCTACTCATCACAGATTGCAGAGTCCAAAATTTAAAAGGGGCGGGGCAAAGAGGGATGTAAGAAGACACCAAAACATCACAAACCACCTTTTTCAGCCAGTAGTAAAATTGGATATTAATAGCAGTCACTTATATTTTTACAACAAAATATGGCAAACGGAAATACTTAGACAAGAAGCAATCAGTCAACAACACTTCTTCAAACCCAAATACATTTGTTTTCAGCAGAAATTATTCATTTATTTATTTAATAATGGACAAAACTGGACAGAAGAAAAACAAAGACAAAAAAGGAGTAAACAAGCAGGATAATGTAGATAGTCTGTATTTTAAAATACATGCTGCAAATCGTGAGGCTTGTTGGCATAAAATTAAATAAAATAGGAGACCAAAAGGTGAATGAAAGTCATCCAGAAAAAAAGGGCATTACATGGACAAAAACATATTTAAAAAGACATAAATAAGTACCGTAAATACAACAAAGACATTTTCTATACATCAATACACATTTTAGTTCATATATTCACACACAACAAGTTTAGGAACACTGAGGAATCATTCTTGGTGGTTATGTAAAAAGGGGAACCATTTTTTCTATTTTGGTTTAGTTTTTCCAGTTTAAAAGTATGACTTTACTTACTCTTTAAACACAAGGGTTTCTAATTACATCTAAGCACTGGATTAAAAAGTTTGACCTACAAAAAAAAGTTAAATCCAACAAATGATCTATTGTAAATATTGAGTGAATCGACCTTCAAGGAAAAGGTTTCCTTTTAAGAACGGCTCAAGAATACCTCTTTATTTTTGCAGTTTATTATTTTCCAGTTTAGAATGTATTATCATTATATTATAGGACAGACTGGAAGCTACAGCGTATTGGTTCTAAAAACCTTTAAATCAGACATAGGCAACTGGCGGTCTGGGGGCCACATTTGGCTCTCCGTCTAATCCGGCCCCCAAACCAAAATTGTAATTAATGAAGTTGGAAGTTACATGAAGGA